>NW_027514113.1:0-97472 GCF_048772815.1 Callospermophilus lateralis
TAAGAAATAACGAGTTTCCTAAATACCAGCAAATATTTTTTCACGCAATGTTGATGATAGGTGGTGGTAATGATCAGTACACAAATCCCACTTCGCTCACCAAATTGTGTTCTTCTAGGTTGAAGCATTCGTTTACAGTAGCAGTTTTTATTTTTAGGTTTTACTCTGTTCTCTCCTATATGGATAGATGAATTTGGAACTCTAAATCCAACATGGTTTGTAGTAGCTCTTTGAAACTTGACAAAATAAAGGAGTTCTCAGTTTTGTCTCTATGGTTTGTTTCCTCTTCAAGTAGCCCTAGGCACAACATGTGGAAAAGCACATTCATTGAGAGGGGTTGCCAAGCTTCTAAGAAATAACGAGTTTCCGAAATACCAGCAAATATTTTTTCACCCAATCTTGATGAAACGTGGTGGTAATGATCAGTACACAAATGCCACTTGGCTCACCAAATCGTGTTCTTCTAGGTTGAAGCGTTCGTTTACAGTAGCAGTTTTTATTTTTAGGTTTCACTCTGTTCTCTCCCATATAGATAGATGAATTTGGAAATCTAAATCCAACATGGTTTGTAGTAGCTCTTTGAAACTTGACAAAATAAAGGAGTTCTCAGTTTTGTCTCTATGGTTTGTTTCCTCATCAAGGAGCCCTAGGCACAATGTGTGGAAAAGCAATTACATTGAAAGGGGTTGACAAGCTTCTAAGAAATAACGAGTTTCCGATATACCAGCATATATTTTTTCACCCAATCTTGATGATACTTGGTGGTAATGATTGGTACACATATCCCACTTGACTCACCAAATTTTCTTCATCTATTTTGGAGCGTTAGTTTACAATAGCAGTTTATATTTTTAGGTCTCCCTCTGTTCTCTCCTATATAGATAGATGAATTTGGAACTCTAAATCCAACATGGTTTGTAGTAGCTCTCTGAAACTTGACAAAATAAAAAAGTTCTCAGTTTTGTCTCTATGTTTTATTTCCTCTTCAGTAGCCCTAGGCACACACTGTGGAAAAGCACTTTCATTGAGAGGGGTTGCCAAGCTTCTAAGAAATAACGAGTTTTAGAAATACCAGCAAATATTTTTTCACCCAATCTTGATGATACTTGGTGGTAATGGCAAGTACACAAATCCCACTAGGCTCACCAAATTTTGCTCTTCTAGGTTGAAGCGTTCGTTTACAGTAGCAGTTTTTATATTTAGGTTTCCCTCTGTTCTCTCCTATATAGATAGATGAATTTGGAACTCTAAATCCAACATGGTTTGTAGTAGCTCTTTGAAACTTGACAAAATAAAGGAGTTCTCAGTTTTGTCTCTATGATTTATTTCATCTTCAAGTAGCCCTAAGCAGAGACTGTGGAAAGCACTTTCATTGAAAGGATTTGACAAGCTTCCAAGAAATTATGGGTTTGTGAAATACCAGCAAATATTTTTTCACCCAAGCTTCATGATACTTGGTGGTAATGACAAGTACACAAATCCCACATGGCTTACCAAATTTGCTCTTCTAGGTTGAAGCGTTCGTTTACAGTAGCAGTTTTTATTTTTAGGTTTCCCTCTGTTCTCTCCTATATAGATAGATGTATTTGGAACTCTAAATCCAACATGGTTTGTAGTAGCTCTTTGAAACTTGACAAAATGAAGAAGTTCTCAGTTTTTTCTCTATGGTTTGTTTCCTCTACAAATGGCCCTAGGCACAGACTGGGGAAAAGCACATTCCTTGAGAGGGGTTGCCAATCTTCTAAGAAATAACGAGTTTCCGAAATACCAGCAAATATTTTTTCACCCAATCTTGATGATACTTGGTGGTAATGATCGGTACACAAATCCCACTTGACTCACCAAATTTTGTTCTTCTAGGTTGAAGCGTTCGTTTACAGTAGCAGTTTATATTTTTAGGTTTCCCTCTGTTCTCTCCTATATAGATAGATGAATTTGGAACTCTAAATGCAACATGGTTTGTAGTAGCTCTTTGATACTTGACAAAATAAAGGAGTTCTCAGTTTTGTCTCTTTGTTTTATTTCCTCTTCAAGTAGCCCTAGGCACAGACTGTGGAAAAGCACTTTCATTGAGAGGGGTTGCCAAGCTTCTAAGAAATAACGAGTTTTAGAAATACCAGCAATATTTTTTCACCCAATCTTGATGATACGTGGTGGTAATGACAAGTAGACAAATCCCACTTGGCTCACCAAATTTTGTTATTCTAGGTTGAAGCGTGCGTTTACAATAGCAGATTATATTTTTAGGTTTCACTCTGTTCTTTTTTATATAGATAGATGAATTTGGAACTCTAAATCCAACATGGATTGTAGTAGCTCTTCTAAACTTGACAAAATGAAGAAGTTCTGAGTTTTGTCTCTATGTTTTGTTTCCTCTTCAAGTAGCCCTAGTCATAGACTGTGGAAAAGCACTTTCATTGAGAGGGGTTGCCAAGCTTCTAAGAAATAACGAGTTTCCGAAATACCAGCAAATATTTTTTCACCCAATCTTGATGATACTTGGTGGTAACGACAAGTACACAAATCCCACTTGGCTCACCAAATTTTGTTCTTCTAGGTTGAAGCGTTCGTTTACAGTAGCAGTTTATATTTTTAGGTTTCCCTCTGTTGTCTCCTATAAAGATAGATGAAATTGGAACTCTAAATCCAACATGGTTTGTAGTAGCTCTTTAAAACTTGACAAAATAAAGGAGTTCTCAGTTTTGTCTCTATGATTTGTTTCCTCTTCAAGTAGCCCTAAGCAGAGACTGTAGAAAAGCACTTTCATTGAAAGGGTTTGCCAAACTCCCAAGAAATTACGGGTTTCCGAAATACCAGCAAATATTTTTTCACCCAATCTTGATGATACTTGGTGGTAATGACAAGTACACAAATCCAATTGGCTCACCAAATTTTGCTCTTCTAGGTTGAAGCGTTCGTTTACAGTAGAAGTTTTTATATTTAGGTTTCCCTCTGTTCTCTCCTATATAGATAGATGAATTTGGAACTCTAAATCCAACATGGTTTGTAGTAGCTCTTTGAAACGTGACAAAATAAAAATGTTCTCAGTTTTGTCTCTATGGTGTGTTTCCTCTTCAAAGAGCCCTAGGCACAGACTGGGAAAAGCACATTCATTGAGAAATGTTGCCATGCTTCTAAGAAATAACGAGTTTCCTAAATACCAGCAAATATTTTTTCACGCAATGTTGATGATAGGTGGTGGTAATTATCAGTACACAAATCCCACTTGGCTCACCAAATTTAGTTCTTCTAGGTTTAAGTGTTCGTCTACAGTAGCAGTTTTTATTTTTAGGTTTCACTTTGTTCTTTTCTATATAGGTAGATGAATTTGGAACACTTAATCCAACATGGTTTGAAGTAGCTCTTTGAAACTTGACAAAATAAAGGAGTTCTCAGTTTTTTCTCTATGGTTTGTTTCCTCTTCAAGTAGCCCAAGGCACAGACTGTGGAAAAGCACTTTCATTGAGAGGGGTGGCCAAGCTTCTACGAAATAATGAGTTTCCGAAATACCAGCAAATATTTTTTCACACAATCTTGATGATACTTGGTGGTAATGATCAGTACATCAATCCCACTTGGCTCACCAAATTGAGTTCTTCTAGGTTGAAGCTTTCGTCTACAGTAGCAGTTTTTATATTTAGGTTTCAGTCTGTTCTCTTTCATATATATAGATGAATTTGGAACTCTAATACAAACATGGTTTGTAGTAGGTCTTTGAAACTTGACAAAATAAAGTAGGTCTCAGTTTTGTCTCTATGGTTTGTTTCCTCTTCAAGTAGCCCTAGGCACAGACTGTGGAAAAGCACTTTCATTGAGAGGGGTTGCCAAGCCCCTAAGAAATAATGAGTTTTCGAAATACCAGCAAATATTTTTTCACCCAATCTTGATGGTGCTTCCTGGTAATGATCGGTACAGAAATCCCACTTGTCTCACCAAATTTTTTTTCTGCTAGTTTGAAGCGTTCGTTTAAAGTAGCAGTTTATATTTTTAGGTTTCCCTCTGTTCTCTCCTATATAGATAGCTGAATTTTAACTCTAAATAAAACATGGTTTGTACTAGCTTTTTGAAACTTGACAAAAAAAGTAGTTCTCAGTTTTGTCTCTATGATTTCTTTCCTCTTCAAGTAGCCCTAAGCAGAAACTGTGGAAAAGCACTTTCATTGAAAGGGGTTGCCAAGCTTCCAAGAAATTACGTGTTTCCGAAATACCAGCAAATACTTTTTCACAAAATCTTGATGATAAGTGGTGGTAATGACAAGTACACAAATCCCACTTGGCTCACCAAATTTTGATCTTCTCGGTTGAAGCATTCGTTTACAGTAGCAGTTTTTATTTTTCAGATTCACTTTGTTCTCTCCTATATAGATAGATGAATTTGGAAATCTAAATCCAACATGGTTTGTAGTAGCTCCTTGAAACTTGACAACATAAAGGAGTTCTCAGTTTTGTCTCTATGGTTTGTTTCCTCTTCAAGTAGCCCTAGGCACAGACTGTGGAAAAGCACTTTCATTGAGAGGGGTTGCCAAGCCTCTAAGAAATAATGAGTTTTCTAAATACCAGCAAATATTTTTTCACCCAATCTTGATGGTGCTTGGTGGTACTGATCGGTACAGAAATCCCACTTGACTCATCAAATTTTGTTCTTCTAGTTTGAAGCGTTCGTTTAAAGTAGCAGTTTATATTTTCAGGTTTCCCTCCTTCTCTCCTATATAGATAGCTGAATTTTAACTCTAAATCCAAAATGGTTTGTACTGGCTCTTTGAAACTTGACAAAAAAAGTAGTTCTCAGTTTTGTCTCTATGATTTCTTTCCTCTTCAAGTAGCCCTAAGCAGAGACTGTGAAAAAGCACTTTCAATGAAAGAGGTTGCCAAGCTTCCAAGAAATAACGAGTTTCCAAAATACCAGCAAATATTTTTTCACCCAACCTTTATGATACCTGGTGGTAATGATCGGTACACAAATCCCACTTGACTCAAGAAATTTTGTTCTTCTAGGTTGAAGCGTTCGTTTAGAGTAGCAGTTTATATTTTTAGGTTTCCCTCTGTTCTCTCCTATATAGATAGCTGAATTTGGAACTCTAAATCCAACATGGTTTGTAGTAGATCTTTGAAACTTGACAAAATAAAGGAGGTCTCCGTTTTGTCTCTATGATTTGTTTCCTCTTCAAGTAGCCCTAAGCAGAGACTGTGGAAAAGCACTTTCACTAAAAGGGGTTGCCAAGCTTTCAAGAAATTACTAGTTACTGAAATTCCAGCAAATATTTTTTCACCCAATCTTGATGATACTTGGTGGTAATGACAAGTACACAAATCCCACTTGGCTCGCCAAATTTTGTTCTTCTAGGTTGAAGCGTTCGTTTACAGTAGAAGTTTTTATTTTCAGGTTTCACTCTGTTCTCTCTAATATAGATAAAAGAATTTGGAACTCTAAATCCAACATGGTTTGTACAGGCTCTTTGAAACTTTACAAAAAAAAGTAGTTCTCAGTTTTGTCTCTATGATTTGATTTCTCTTCATGTAGCTCTAAGCAGAGACTGTGGAAAAGCACTTTCATTGAAAGGAGTTGCCAAGCTTCCAAGAAATTACGATTTTCAGAAATACCAGCAAATACTTTTTCACCCAATCTTGATGATACTTGGTGGTAATGACAAGTACACAAATCCCACTTGGCTCCCAAATTTTGATCTTCTAGGTTGAAGCGTTCGTTTTCAGTAGCAGATTTTATTTTTAGGTTTCAATTTGTTCTCTCCTATATAGATAGATGAACTTGGAACTCTAAATCCAACATGGTTTTTAGTAGCTCTTTGAAACTGTACAAAATAAAGGCGTTCTCAGTTTTGTCTCTATGGTTTGTTTACTCTTCAAGTAGCCCTAGGCACAGACTGTGGAAAAGCACTTTCATTGAGAGGGGTTGCAATCTTCTAAGAAATAACGAGTTTCCGAAATACCAGCAAATATTTTTTCACCCAATCTTGATAATACTTGGTGGTAATGATCAGTACACCAATCCGACTTGGCTCACTAAATTTTATTCTTCTAGGTTGAAGCGTTCATCTACAGTAGCAATTTTTATATTTAGGGTTCACTCTGTTCTCTTCTATAGAGATAGATGAATTTGGAACTCTAAATCCAACATGTTTTGTAGTATCTCTTTGAAAGTTGACAAAATGAAGGAGTTCTCAGTTTTGTCTCTCTGATTTGTTTCCTCTTCAAGTAGCCCTAAGCAAAGACTGTGGAAAAGCACTTTCATTGAAAGGAGTTGCCAAGCTTCCAAGAAATTACGATTTTCAGAAATACCAGCAAATACTTTTTCACCCAATCTTCATGATACTTGGTGGTAATGACAAGTACACAAATCCCACTTGGCTCCCAAATTTTGATCTTCTAGGTTGAAGCGTTCGTTTTCAGTAGCAGATTTTATTTTTAGGTTTCACATTGTTCTCTCCTATATAGATAGATGAATTTGGAACTCTAAATCCAACATGGTTTGTCTAGCTCTTTGAAACTTGACAAAAAAAGTAGTTATCAGTGTTGTCCCTATGGTTTGTTTCCTCTTAAAGTAGCCCTAGGTACAGATTGTGGAAAAGCATTTTCATTGAGAGGGGTTGCCAAGCTTCTAAGAAATAACGAGGTTCCAAAATACCAGCAAATATTTTTTCACCCAATCTTGATGATACTTGGTGGTAATGATCAGTACACAAATCCCTCTTGGCCACCAAATTTTGTTTTTCTAGGTTTAAGAGTTCGTCTACAGTAGCAGTTTTTATATTTAGGTCTCACTCTGTTCTCTCCTATAAGGATAGATGAATTTGGAACTCTAAATCCAACATGGATTGTAGTAGATCTTTGAAACTTGACAAAATAAAGGAGGTCTCCGTTTTGTCTCTATGATTTGTTTCCTCTTTTAGTAGCCCTAAGCAGAGACTGTGGAAAAGCACTTTCATTGAAAGGGGTTGCCAAGCTTCCAAGAAATTAGGAGTTTCTGAAATACCAGCAAATATTTTTTAACCCAATCTTGATGATACTTGGTGGTAATGACAAGTACTCAAATCCCACTTGGCTCACCCAATTTTGTTCCTCTAGGTTGAAGCGTTCGTTTACAGTAGCAGTTTTTATTTTTGGTTTCACTCTGTTCTCTCCTATATAGATAGATGAATTTGGAACTCTAAATCCAAAATGGTTTGTAGTAGCAGTTTGAAACTTGAAAAAAAAAAGAGTTCTCAGTTTTGTCTCTATGGTTTGTTTCCTCTTCAAGTAGCCCTATAAACAGAGTGTGGAAAAACTCTTTCATTGAGAGGGGTTGCAAAGCTTCTACGAAATAACGAGTTTCCGAAACACAAGCAAATATTTTTTCACCCAATCTTGATGATACTTGTTGCTAATGACAAGTACTCAAATCGCACTTTGCTCAACAAATTTTGTTCTTCTAGGTTTAAGCGTTCGTCTACAGTAGCAGTTTTTATATTTAGGTTTCACTCTGTTCTGTCTTATATAGATAGATGAATTTGGAACTCTAAATCCAACATGGTTTGTAGTAGCTATTTGAAACTTGACCAAATAAAGGAGTTCTCAGTTTTGTCTCTATGATTTCTTTCCTCTTCAAGTAGCCCTAAGCAGAGACTGTGAAAAAGCACTTTCATTGAAAGAGGTTGCCAAGCTTCCAAGAAAGTATGAGTTTCCGAAATACCAGCAAATACTTTTTCATCCAATCTTGATGATAAGTGGTGGTAATGACAACTACACAAATCCCACTTGGCTCACCAAATTTTGTTCTTCTCGGTTGAAGAATTCGTTTACAGTAGCAGTTTCTATTTTTCGGTTTTACTTTGTTCTCTCCTATATAGATAGATGAATTTGGAAATCTAAATCCAACATGGTTTGTAGTAGCTCCTTGAAACTTGACAAAATAAAGGAGTTCTCACTTTTGTCTCAATGGTTTGTTTCCTCTTCAAGTAGCCGTAGGCACAGACTGTGGAAAAGCACTTTCATTGAGAGGGTTTGCAAGCTTCCAAGAAATAATGAGTTTCCGAATTACCAGGAAATATTTTTTCACCCAATCTTTATGATACTTGGTTTTAATAATCAGTACAGCAAACCCACTTGGCTCACCAAATTTTGTTTTTCTAGGTTGAAGCGTTCGACTACAGTAGCAGTTTTTATACTTAGGTTTCACTCTGTTCTCTTCTATATAGATACATGAATTTGGAACTCTAAATCCAACATGGTTTGTAGTAGCTCGTTGAAACTTTACAAAATAAAGGAGTTCTCAGTATTGTCTCTAGGGTTTGTTTCCTCTTCAAGTAGCCCTAGGCACAGATGTGGAAAAGCACATTCAATGAAAGAGGTTGCCAAGCTTCCAGAAATAACGAGTTTCCAAAATACCAGCAAATATTTTTTCACCCAAACTTTATGATACCTGGTGGTAATGATCGGTACACAAATCCCACTTGACTCAACAAATTTTGTTCTTCTAGGTTGAAGAGTTCGTTTAGAGTAGCAGTTTATATTTTTAGGTTTCCCTCTGTTCTCTCCTATATAGATAGCTGAATTTGGAACTCTAAATCCAACATGGTTGGTAGTAGCTCCTTGAAACTTGACAACATAAAGGAGTTCTCAGTTTTGTCTCTATGGTTTGTTTCCTCTTCAAGTAGCCCTAGGCACAGACTGTGGAAAAGCACTTTCATTGAGAGGGGTTGCAAAGCCTCTAAGAAATAATGAGTTTTCGAAATACCAGCAAATATTTTTTCACCCAATCTTGATGGTGCTTGGTGGTACTGATCGGTACAGAAATCCCACTTGACTCACCAAATTTTGTTCTTCTAGTTTGAAGCGTTCGTTTAAAGTAGCAGTTTATATTTTTAGGTTTCCCTCTGTTCTCTCCTGTATAGATAGCTGAATTTGGAACTCTAAATCCAACATGGTTTTTACTAGCTCTTTGAAACTTGACAAAAAAAGTAGTTCTCAGTTTTGTCTCTATGATTTCTTTCCTCTTCAAGTAGCCCTAAGCAGAGACTGTGAAAAAGCACTTTCATTGAAAGAGGTTGCCAAGCTTCCAAGAAATTATGAGTTTCCGAAATACCAGCAAATACTTTTTCACCCAATCTTGATGATAAGTGGTGGTAATGACAACTACACAAATCCCACTTGGCTCACCAAATTTTGTTCTTCTCGGTTGAAGAATTCGTTTACAGTAGCAGTTTTTATTTTTCGGTTTCACTTTGTTCTCTCCTATATAGATAGATGAATTTGGAAATCTAAATCCAACATGGTTTGTAGTAGCTCCTTGAAACTTGACAAAATAAAGGAGTTCTCACTTTTGTCTCAATGGTTTGTTTCCTCTTCAAGTAGCCCTAGGCACAGACTGTGGAAAAGCACTTTCATTGAGAGGGTTTGCAAGCTTCTAAGAAATAATGAGTTTCCGAATTACCAGGAAATATTTTTTCACCCAATCTTTATGATACTTGGTTTTAATAATCAGTACAATAAACCCACTTGGCTCACCAAATTTTGTTTTTCTAGGTTGAAGCGTTCGACTACAGTAGCAGTTTTTATATTTAGGTTTCACTCTGTTCTCTTCTATATAGATACATGAATTTGGAACTCTAAATCCAACATGGTTTGTAGTAGCTCGTTGAAACTTTACAAAATAAAGGAGTTCTCAGTATTGTCTCTAGGGTTTGTTTCCTCTTCAAGTAGCCCTAGGCACAGATGTGGAAAAGCACTTTCAATGAAAGAGGTTGCCAAGCTTCCAAGAAACAACGAGTTTCCAAAATACCAGCAAATATTTTTTCACCCAACCTTTATGATACCTGGTGGTAATGATCGGTACACAAATCCCACTTGACTCAACAAATTTTGTTCTTCTAGGTTGAAGCGTTCGTTTAGAATACCAGTTTATATTTTTAGGTTTCCCTCTGTTCTCTCCTATATAGATAGCTGAATTTGGAACTCTAAATCCAACATGGTTTGTAGTAGATCTTTGAAACTTGACAAAATAAAGGAGGTCTCCGTTTTGTCTCTATGATTTGTTTCCTCTTTAAGTAGCCCTAAGCAGAGACTGTGGAAAAGCACTTTCATTGAAAGGGGTTGCCAAGCTTCCAAGAAATTAGGAGTTTCCGAAATACCAGCAAATTTTTTTTAACCCAATCTTGATGATACTTGGTGGTAATGACAAGTACTCAAATCCCACTTGGCTCACCCAATTTTGTTCCTCTAGGTTGAAGCGTTCGTTTACAGTAGCAGTTTTTATTTTTGGTTTCACTCTGTTCTCTCCTATATAGATAGATGAATTTGGAACTCTAAATCCAAAATGGTTTGTAGTAGCTGTTTGAAACTTGACAAAAAAAAAGAGTTCTCAGTTTTGTCTCTATGGTTTGTTTCCTCTTCAAGTAGCCCTATAAACAGACTGTGGAAAAACACTTTCATTGAGAGGGGTGGCCAAGCTTCTATGAAATAACGAGTTTCCGAAACACAAGCAAATATTTTTTCACCCAATCTTGATGATACTTGTTGGTAATGATAAGTCCACAAGTCGCACTTTGCTCAACAAATTTTGTTCTTCTAGGTTTAAGCGTTCGTCTACAGTAGCAGTTTTTATATTTAGGTTTCACTCTGTTCTGTCTTATATAGATAGATGAATTTGGAACTCTAAATCCAACATGGTTTGTAGTAGCTCTTTGAAACTTGACCAAATAAAGGAGTTCTCAGTTTTGTCTCTATGATTTCTTTCCTCTTCAAGTAGCCCTAAGCAGAGACTGTGGAAAAGCACTTTTATTGAAAGGGGTTGCCAAGCTTCCAAGAAATTACGAGTTTCCAAATACCAGCAAATACTTTTTCACCCAATCTTGATGATAAGTGGTGGTAATGACAAGTACACCAATCCCACTTGGCTCACCAAATTTTGTTCTTCTCGGTTGAAGCATTCGTTTACAGTAGCAGTTTTTATTTTTCGGATACACTTTGTTCTCTCCTATATAGATAGATGAATTTGGAACTCTAAATCCAACATGGTTGGTAGTAGCTCCTTGAAACTTGACAACATAAAGGAGTTCTCAGTTTTGTCTCTATGGTTTGTTTCCTCTTCACGTAGCCCTAGGCACAGACTGTGGAAAAGCACTTTCATTGAGAGGGGTTGCCAAGCCTCTAAGAAATAATGAGTTTTCGAAATACCAGCAAATATTTTTTCACCCAATCTTGATGGTGCTTGGTGGTACTGATCGGTACAGAAATCCCACTTGACTCACCAAATTTTGTTCTTCTAGTTTGAAGCGTTCGTTTAAAGTAGCAGTTTATATTTTTAGGTTTCCCTCTGTTCTCTCCTGTATAGATAGCTGAATTTGGAACTCTAAATCCAACATGGTTTTTACTAGCTCTTTGAAACTTGACAAAAAAAGTAGTTCTCAGTTTTGTCTCTATGATTTCTTTCCTCTTCAAGTAGTCTTAAGCAGAGACTGTGAAAAAGCACTTTCATTGAAAGAGGTTGCCAAGCTTCCAAGAAAGTATGAGTTTCCGAAATACCAGCAAATACTTTTTCATCCAATCTTGATGATAAGTGGTGCTAATGACAACTACACAAATCCCACTTGGCTCACCAAATTTTGTTCTTCTCGGTTGAAGAATTCGTTTACAGTAGCAGTTTTTATTTTTCGGTTTCACTTTGTTCTCTCCTATATAGATAGATGAATTTGGAAATCTAAATCCAACATGGTTTGTAGTAGCTCCTTGAAACTTGACAAAATAAAGGAGTTCTCACTTTTGTCTCAATGGTTTGTTTCCTCTTCAAGTAGCCCTAGGCACAGACTGTGGAAAAGCACTTTCATTGAGAGGGTTTGCAAGCTTCTAAGAAATAATGAGTTTCCGAATTACCAGGAAATATTTTTTCACCCAATCTTTATGATACTCGGTTTCAATAATCAGTACAGCAAACCCACTTGGCTCACCAAATTTTGTTTTTCTAGGTTGAAGCGTTCGACTACAGTAGCAGTTTTTATATTTAGGTTTCACTCTGTTCTCTTCTATATAGATACATGAATTTGGAACTCTAAATCCAACATGGTTTGTAGTAGCTCGTTGAAACTTTACAAAATAAAGGAGTTCTCAGTATTGTCTCTAGGGTTTGTTTCCTCTTCAAGTAGCCCTAGGCACAGATGTGGAAAAGCACATTCAATGAAAGAGGTTGCCAAGCTTCCAGAAATAACGAGTTTCCAAAATACCAGCAAATATTTTTTCACCCAAACTTTATGATACCTGGTGGTAATGATCGGTACACAAATCCCACTTGACTCAACAAATTTTGTTCTTCTAGGTTGAAGAGTTCGTTTAGAGTAGCAGTTTATATTTTTAGGTTTCCCTCTGTTCTCTCCTATATAGATAGCTGAATTTGGAACTCTAAATCCAACATGGTTGGTAGTAGCTCCTTGAAACTTGACAACATAAAGGAGTTCTCAGTTTTGTCTCTATGGTTTGTTTCCTCTTCAAGTAGCCCTAGGCACAGACTGTGGAAAAGCACTTTCATTGAGAGGGGTTGCCAAGCCTCTAAGAAATAATGAGTTTTCGAAATACCAGCAAATATTTTTTCACCCAATCTTGATGGTGCTTGGTGGTACTGATCGGTACAGAAATCCCACTTGACTCACCAAATTTTGTTCTTCTAGTTTGAAGCGTTCGTTTAAAGTAGCAGTTTATATTTTTAGGTTTCCCTCTGTTCTCTCCTGTATAGAAAGCTGAATTTGGAACTCTAAATCCAACATGGTTTTTACTAGCTCTTTGAAACTTGACAAAAAAAGTAGTTCTCAGTTTTGTCTCTATGATTTCTTTCCTCTTCAAGTAGCCCTAAGCAGAGACTGTGAAAAAGCACTTTCATTGAAAGAGGTTGCCAAGCTTCCAAGAAAGTATGAGTTTCCGAAATACCAGCAAATACTTTTTCATCCAATCTTGATGATAAGTGGTGGTAATGACAACTACACAAATCCCACTTGGCTCACCAAATTTTGTTCTTCTCGGTTGAAGAATTCGTTTACAGTAGCAGTTTTTATTTTTCGGTTTCACTTTGTTCTCTCCTATATAGATAGATGAATTTGGAAATCTAAATCCAACATGGTTTGTAGTAGCTCCTTGAAACTTGACAAAATAAAGGAGTTCTCACTTTTGTCTCAATGGTTTGTTTCCTCTTCAAGTAGCCCTAGGCACAGACTGTGGAAAAGCACTTTCATTGAGAGGGTTTGCAAGCTTCTAAGAAATAATGAGTTTCCGAATTACCAGGAAATATTTTTTCACCCAATCTTTATGATACTTGGTTTCAATAATCAGTACAGCAAACCCACTTGGCTCACCAAATTTTGTTTTTCTAGGTTGAAGCGTTCGACTACAGTAGCAGTTTTTATATTTAGGTTTCACTCTGTTCTCTTCTATATAGATACATGAATTTGGAACTCTAAATCCAACATGGTTTGTAGTAGCTCGTTGAAACTTTACAAAATAAAGGAGTTCTCAGTACTGTCTCTAGGGTTTGTTTCCTCTTCAAGTAGCCCTAGGCACAGATGTGGAAAAGCACATTCAATGAAAGAGGTTGCCAAGCTTCCAGAAATAACGAGTTTCCAAAATACCAGCAAATATTTTTTCACCCAAACTTTATGATACCTGGTGGTAATGATCGGTACACAAATCCCACTTGACTCAACAAATTTTGTTCTTCTAGGTTGAAGAGTTCGTTTAGAGTAGCAGTTTATATTTTTAGGTTTCCCTCTGTTCTCTCCTATATAGATAGCTGAATTTGGAACTCTAAATCCAACATGGTTGGTAGTAGCTCCTTGAAACTTGACAACATAAAGGAGTTCTCAGTTTTGTCTCTATGGTTTGTTTCCTCTTCAAGTAGCCCTAGGCACAGACTGTGGAAAAGCACTTTCATTGAGAGGGGTTGCCAAGCCTCTAAGAAATAATGAGTTTTCGAAATACCAGCAAATATTTTTTCACCCAATCTTGATGGTGCTTGGTGGTACTGATGGGTACAGAAATCCCACTTGACTCACCAAATTTTGTTCTTCTAGTTTGAAGCGTTCGTTTAAAGTAGCAGTTTATATTTTTAGGTTTCCCTCTGTTCTCTCCTGTATAGATAGCTGAATTTGGAACTCTAAATCCAACATGGTTTTTACTAGCTCTTTGAAACTTGACAAAAAAAGTAGTTCTCAGTTTTGTCTCTATGATTTCTTTCCTCTTCAAGTAGCCCTAAGCAGAGACTGTGAAAAAGCACTTTCATTGAAAGAGGTTGCCAAGCTTCCAAGAAATTATGAGTTTCCGAAATACCAGCAAATACTTTTTCACCCAATCTTGATGATAAGTGGTGGTAATGACAACTACACAAATCCCACTTGGCTCACCAAATTTTGTTCTTCTCGGTTGAAGAATTCGTTTACAGTAGCAGTTTTTATTTTTCGGTTTCACTTTGTTCTCTCCTATATAGATAGATGAATTTGGAAATCTAAATCCAACATGGTTTGTAGTAGCTCCTTGAAACTTGACAAAATAAAGGAGTTCTCACTTTTGTCTCAATGGTTTGTTTCCTCTTCAAGTAGCCCTAGGCACAGACTGTGGAAAAGCACTTTCATTGAGAGGGTTTGCAAGCTTCTAAGAAATAATGAGTTTCCGAATTACCAGGAAATATTTTTTCACCCAATCTTTATGATACTTGGTTTTAATAATCAGTACAATAAACCCACTTGGCTCACCAAAGTTTGTTTTTCTAGGTTGAAGCGTTCGTCTACAGTAGCAGTTTTTATATTTAGGTTTCACTCTGTTCTCTTCTATATAGATACATGAATTTGGAACTCTAAATCCAACATGGTTTGTAGTAGCTCGTTGAAACTTTACAAAATAAAGGAGTTCTCAGTATTGTCTCTAGGGTTTGTTTCCTTTTCAAGTAGCCCTAGGCACAGATGTGGAAAAGCACTTTCAATGAAAGAGGTTGCCAAGCTTCCAAGAAACAACGAGTTTCCAAAATACCAGCAAATATTTTTTCACCCAACCTTTATGATACCTGGTGGTAATGATCGGTACACAAATCCCACTTGACTCAACAAATTTTGTTCTTCTAGGTTGAAGCGTTCGTTTAGAATACCAGTTTATATTTTTAGGTTTCCCTCTGTTCTCTCCTATATAGATAGCTGAATTTGGAACTCTAAATCCAACATGGTTTGTAGTAGATCTTTGAAACTTGACAAAATAAAGGAGGTCTCCGTTTTGTCTCTATGATTTGTTTCCTCTTTAAGTAGCCCTAAGCAGAGACTGTGGAAAAGCACTTTCATTGACAGGGGTTGCCAAGCTTCCAAGAATTTAGGAGTTTCCGAAATACCAGCAAATATTTTTTAACCCAATCTTGATGATACTTGGTGGTAATGACAAGTACTCAAATCCCACTTGGCTCACCCAATTTTGTTCCTCTAGGTTGAAGCGTTCGTTTACAGTAGCAGTTTTTATTTTTGGTTTCACTCTGTTCTCTCCTATATAGATAGATGAATTTGGAACTCTAAATCCAAAATGGTTTGTAGTAGCTGTTTGAAACTTGACAAAAAAAAAGAGTTCTCAGTTTTGTCTCTATGGTTTGTTTCCTCTTCAAGTAGCCCTATAAACAGAATGTGGAAAAACACTTTCATTGATAGGGGTGGCCAAGCTTCTATGAAATAACGAGTTTCCGAAACACAAGCAAATATTTTTTCACCCAATCTTGATGATACTTGTTGGTAATGATAAGTCCACAAGTCGCACTTTGCTCAACAAATTTTGTTCTTCTAGGTTTAAGCGTTCGTCTACAGTAGCAGTTTTTATATTTAGGTTTCACTCTGTTCTGTCTTATATAGATAGATGAATTTGGAACTCTAAATCCAACATGGTTTGTAGTAGCTCTTTGAAACTTGACCAAATAAAGGAGTTCTCAGTTTTGTCTCTATGATTTCTTTCCTCTTCAAGTAGCCCTAAGCAGAGACTGTGGAAAAGCACTTTCATTGAAAGGGGTTGCCAAGCTTCCAAGGAATTATGAGTTTCTGAAATACCAGCAAATACTTTTTCATCCAATCTTGATGATAAGTGGTGGTAATTACAACTACACAAATCCCACTTGGCTTACCAAATTTTGTTCTTCTCGGTTGAAGAATTCGTTTACAGTAGCAGTTTTTGTTTTTTGGTTTCACTTTGTTCTCTCCTATATAGATAGATGAATTTGGAAATCTAAATCCAACATGGTTTGTAGTAGCACCTTGAAACTTGACAAAATAAAGGAGTTCTCACTTTTGTCTCAATGGTTTGTTTCCTCTTCAAGTAGCCCTAGGCACAGACTGTGGAAAACCACTTTCATTGAGAGGGTTTGCAAGCTTCTAAGAAATAATGAGTTTCCGAATTACCAGGAAATATTTTTTCACCCAATCTTTATGATACTTGGTTTTAATAATCAGTACAGCAAACCCACTTGGCTCACCAAATTTTGTTTTTCTAGGTTGAAGCGTTCGTCTACAGTAGCAGTTTTTATATTTAGGTTTCACTCTGTTCTCTTCTATATAGATACATGAATTTGGAACTCTAAATCCAACATGGTTTGTAGTAGCTCGTTGAAACTTTACAAAATAAAGGAGTTCTCAGTATTGTCTCTAGGGTTTGTTTCCTCTTCAAGTAGCCCTAGGCACAGATGTGGAAAAGCACATTCAATGAAAGAGGTTGCCAAGCTTCCAAGAAATAACGAGTTTCCAAAATACCAGCAAATATTTTTTCACCCAAACTTTATGATACCTGGTGGTAATGATCGGAACACAAATCCCACTTGGCTCAACAAATTTTGTTCTTCTAGGTTGAAGCGTTCGTTTAGAGTAGCAGTTTATATTTTTAGGTTTCCCTCTGTTCTGTCTTATATAGATAGCTGAATTTGGAACTCTAAATCCAACATGGTTTGTAGTAGCTCTTTGAAACTTGACCAAATAAAGGAGTTCTCAGTTTTGTCTCTATGATTTCTTTCCTCTTCAAGTAGCCCTAAGCAGAGACTGTGGAAAAGCACTTTCATTGAAAGGGGTTGCCAAGCTTCCAAGAAATTATGAGTTTCTGAAATACCAGCAAATACTTTTTCATCCAATCTTGATGATAAGTGGTGGTAATTACAACTACACAAATCCCACTTGGCTTACCAAATTTTGTTCTTCTCGGTTGAAGAATTCGTTTACAGTAGCAGTTTTTGTTTTTTGGTTTCACTTTGTTCTCTCCTATATAGATAGATGAATTTGGAAATCTAAATCCAACATGGTTTGTAGTAGCTCCTTGAAACTTGACAAAATAAAGGAGTTCTCACTTTTGTCTCAATGGTTTGTTTCCTCTTCAAGTAGCCCTAGGCACAGACTGTGGAAAAGCACTTTCATTGAGAGGGTTTGCAAGCTTCTAAGAAATAATGAGTTTCCGAATTACCAGGAAATATTGTTTCACCCAATCTTTATGATACTTGGTTTTAATAATCAGTACAGCAAACCCACTTGGCTCACCAAATTTTGTTTTTCTAGGTTGAAGCGTTCGTCTACAGTAGCAGTTTTTATATTTAGGTTTCACTCTGTTCTCTTCTATATAGATACATGAATTTGGAACTCTAAATCCAACATGGTTTGTAGTAGCTCGTTGAAACTTTACAAAATAAAGGAGTTCTCAGTATTGTCTCTAGGGTTTGTTTCCTCTTCAAGTAGCCCTAGGCACAGATGTGGAAAAGCACATTCAATGAAAGAGGTTGCCAAGCTTCCAAGAAATAACGAGTTTCCAAAATACCAGCAAATATTTTTTCACCCAAACTTTATGATACCTGGTGGTAATGATCGGTAGACAAATCCCACTTGGCTCAACAAATTTTGTTCTTCTAGGTTGAAGCGTTCGTTTAGAGTAGCAGTTTATATTTTTAGGTTTCCCTCTGTTCTCTCCTATATAGATAGCTGAATTTGGAACTCTAAATCCAACATGGTTTGTAGTAGATCTTTGAAACTTGACAAAATAAAGGAGGTCTCCGTTTTGTCTCTATGATTTGTTTCCTCTTTAAGTAGCCCTAAGCAGAGACTGTGGAAAAGCACTTTCATTGACAGGGGTTGCCAAGCTTCCAAGAATTTAGGAGTTTCCGAAATACCAGCAAATATTTTTTAACCCAATCTTGATGATACTTGGTGGTAATGACAAGTACTCAAATCCCACTTGGCTCACCCAATTTTGTTCCTCTAGGTTGAAGCGTTCGTTTACAGTAGCAGTTTTTATTTTTGGTTTCACTCTGTTCTCTCCTATATAGATAGATGAATTTGGAACTCTAAATCCAAAATGGTTTGTAGTAGCTGTTTGAAACTTGACAAAAAAAAAGAGTTCTCAGTTTTGTCTCTATGGTTTGTTTCCTCTTCAAGTAGCCCTATAAACAGAATGTGGAAAAACACTTTCATTGATAGGGGTGGCCAAGCTTCTATGAAATAACGAGTTTCCGAAACACAAGCAAATATTTTTTCACCCAATCTTGATGATACTTGTTGGTAATGATAAGTCCACAAGTCGCACTTTGCTCAACAAATTTTGTTCTTCTAGGTTTAAGCGTTCGTCTACAGTAGCAGTTTTTATATTTAGGTTTCACTCTGTTCTGTCTTATATAGATAGATGAATTTGGAACTCTAAATCCAACATGGTTTGTAGTAGCTCTTTGAAACTTGACCAAATAAAGGAGTTCTCAGTTTTGTCTCTATGATTTCTTTCCTCTTCAAGTAGCCCTAAGCAGAGACTGTGGAAAAGCACTTTCATTGAAAGGGGTTGCCAAGCTTCCAAGGAATTATGAGTTTCTGAAATACCAGCAAATACTTTTTCATCCAATCTTGATGATAAGTGGTGGTAATTACAACTACACAAATCCCACTTGGCTTACCAAATTTTGTTCTTCTCGGTTGAAGAATTCGTTTACAGTAGCAGTTTTTGTTTTTTGGTTTCACTTTGTTCTCTCCTATATAGATAGATGAATTTGGAAATCTAAATCCAACATGGTTTGTAGTAGCACCTTGAAACTTGACAAAATAAAGGAGTTCTCACTTTTGTCTCAATGGTTTGTTTCCTCTTCAAGTAGCCCTAGGCACAGACTGTGGAAAACCACTTTCATTGAGAGGGTTTGCAAGCTTCTAAGAAATAATGAGTTTCCGAATTACCAGGAAATATTTTTTCACCCAATCTTTATGATACTTGGTTTTAATAATCAGTACAGCAAACCCACTTGGCTCACCAAATTTTGTTTTTCTAGGTTGAAGCGTTCGTCTACAGTAGCAGTTTTTATATTTAGGTTTCACTCTGTTCTCTTCTATATAGATACATGAATTTGGAACTCTAAATCCAACATGGTTTGTAGTAGCTCGTTGAAACTTTACAAAATAAAGGAGTTCTCAGTATTGTCTCTAGGGTTTGTTTCCTCTTCAAGTAGCCCTAGGCACAGATGTGGAAAAGCACATTCAATGAAAGAGGTTGCCAAGCTTCCAAGAAATAACGAGTTTCCAAAATACCAGCAAATATTTTTTCACCCAAACTTTATGATACCTGGTGGTAATGATCGGAACACAAATCCCACTTGGCTCAACAAATTTTGTTCTTCTAGGTTGAAGCGTTCGTTTAGAGTAGCAGTTTATATTTTTAGGTTTCCCTCTGTTCTGTCTTATATAGATAGCTGAATTTGGAACTCTAAATCCAACATGGTTTGTAGTAGCTCTTTGAAACTTGACCAAATAAAGGAGTTCTCAGTTTTGTCTCTATGATTTCTTTCCTCTTCAAGTAGCCCTAAGCAGAGACTGTGGAAAAGCACTTTCATTGAAAGGGGTTGCCAAGCTTCCAAGAAATTATGAGTTTCTGAAATACCAGCAAATACTTTTTCATCCAATCTTGATGATAAGTGGTGGTAATTACAACTACACAAATCCCACTTGGCTTACCAAATTTTGTTCTTCTCGGTTGAAGAATTCGTTTACAGTAGCAGTTTTTGTTTTTTGGTTTCACTTTGTTCTCTCCTATATAGATAGATGAATTTGGAAATCTAAATCCAACATGGTTTGTAGTAGCTCCTTGAAACTTGACAAAATAAAGGAGTTCTCACTTTTGTCTCAATGGTTTGTTTCCTCTTCAAGTAGCCCTAGGCACAGACTGTGGAAAAGCACTTTCATTGAGAGGGTTTGCAAGCTTCTAAGAAATAATGAGTTTCCGAATTACCAGGAAATATTGTTTCACCCAATCTTTATGATACTTGGTTTTAATAATCAGTACAGCAAACCCACTTGGCTCACCAAATTTTGTTTTTCTAGGTTGAAGCGTTCGTCTACAGTAGCAGTTTTTATATTTAGGTTTCACTCTGTTCTCTTCTATATAGATACATGAATTTGGAACTCTAAATCCAACATGGTTTGTAGTAGCTCGTTGAAACTTTACAAAATAAAGGAGTTCTCAGTATTGTCTCTAGGGTTTGTTTCCTCTTCAAGTAGCCCTAGGCACAGATGTGGAAAAGCACATTCAATGAAAGAGGTTGCCAAGCTTCCAAGAAATAACGAGTTTCCAAAATACCAGCAAATATTTTTTCACCCAAACTTTATGATACCTGGTGGTAATGATCGGTAGACAAATCCCACTTGGCTCAACAAATTTTGTTCTTCTAGGTTGAAGCGTTCGTTTAGAGTAGCAGTTTATATTTTTAGGTTTCCCTCTGTTCTCTCCTATATAGATAGCTGAATTTGGAACTCTAAAATCAACATGGTTGGTAGTAGCTCCTTGAAACTTGACAACATAAAGGAGTTCTCAGTTTTGTCTCTATGATTTCTTTCCTCTTCAAGTAGCCCTAAGCAGAGACTGTGGAAAAGCACTTTCATTGAAAGGGGTTGCCAAGCTTCCAAGAAATTATGAGTTTCTGAAATACCAGCAAATACTTTTTCATCCAATCTTGATGATAAGTGGTGGTAATTACAACTACACAAATCCCACTTGGCTTACCAAATTTTGTTCTTCTCGGTTGAAGAATTCGTTTACAGTAGCAGTTTTTGTTTTTTGGTTTCACTTTGTTCTCTCCTATATAGATAGATGAATTTGGAAATCTAAATCCAACATGGTTTGTAGTAGCTCCTTGAAACTTGACAAAATAAAGGAGTTCTCACTTTTGTCTCAATGGTTTGTTTCCTCTTCAAGTAGCCCTAGGCACAGACTGTGGAAAAGCACTTTCATTGAGAGGGTTTGCAAGCTTCTAAGAAATAATGAGTTTCCGAATTACCAGGAAATATTTTTTCACCCAATCTTTATGATACTTGGTTTTAATAATCAGTACAGCAAACCCACTTGGCTCACCAAATTTTGTTTTTCTAGGTTGAAGCGTTCGTCTACAGTAGCAGTTTTTATATTTAGGTTTCACTCTGTTCTCTTCTATATAGATACATGAATTTGGAACTCTAAATCCAACATGGTTTGTAGTAGCTCGTTGAAACTTTACAAAATAAAGGAGTTCTCAGTATTGTCTCTAGGGTTTGTTTCCTCTTCAAGTAGCCCTAGGCACAGATGTGGAAAAGCACATTCAATGAAAGAGGTTGCCAAGCTTCCAAGAAATAACGAGTTTCCAAAATACCAGCAAATATTTTTTCACCCAAACTTTATGATACCTGGTGGTAATGATCGGTACACAAATCCCACTTGGCTCAACAAATTTTGTTCTTCTAGGTTGAAGCGTTCGTTTAGAGTAGCAGTTTATATTTTTAGGTTTCCCTCTGTTCTCTCCTATATAGATAGCTGAATTTGGAACTCTAAAATCAACATGGTTGGTAGTAGCTCCTTGAAACTTGACAACATAAAGGAGTTCTCAGTTTTGTCTCTATGGTTTGTTTCCTCTTCAAGTAGCCCTAGGCGCAGACTGTGGAAAAGCACTTTCATTGAGAGGGGTTGCCAAGCCTCTAAGAAATAATGAGTTTTCGAAATACCAGCAAATATTTTTTCACCCAATCTTGATGGTGCTTGGTGGTACTGATCGGTACAGAAATCCCACTTGACTCACCAAATTTTGTTCTTCTAGTTTGAAGCGTTCGTTTAAAGTAGCAGTTTATATTTTTAGGTTTCCCTCTGTTCTCTCCTGTATAGATAGCTGAATTTGGAACTCTAAATCCAACATGGTTTTTACTAGCTCTTTGAAACTAGACAAAAAAAGTAGTTCTCAGTTTTGTCTCTATGATTTCTTTCCTCTTCAAGTAGCCCTAAGCAGAGACTGTGAAAAAGCACTTTCATTGAAAGAGGTTGCCAAGCTTCCAAGAAATTATGAGTTTCCGAAATACCAGCAAATACTTTTTCACCCAATCTTGATGATAAGTGGTGGTAATGACAACTACACAAATCCCACTTGGCTCACCAAATTTTGTTCTTCTCGGTTGAAGAATTCGTTTACAGTAGCAGTTTTTATTTTTCGGTTTCACTTTGTTCTCTCCTATATAGATAGATGAATTTGGAAATGTAATTCCAACATGGTTTGTAGTAGCTCCTTGAAACTTGACAAAATAAAGGAGTTCTCACTTTTGTCTCAATGGTTTGTTTCCTCTTCAAGTAGCCCTAGGCACAGACTGTGGAAAAGCACTTTCATTGAGAGGGTTTGCAAGCTTCTAAGAAATAATGAGTTTCCGAATTACCAGGAAATATTTTTTCACCCAATCTTTATGATACTTGGTTTTAATTATCAGTACAGCAAACCCACTTGGCTCACCCAATTTTGTTTTTCTAGGTTGAAGCGTTCGTCTACAGTAGCAGTTTTTATATTTAGGTTTCACTCTGTTCTCTTCTATATAGATACATGAATTTGGAACTCTAAATCCAACATGGTTTGTAGTAGCTCGTTGAAACTTTACAAAATAAAGGAGTTCTCAGTATTGTCTCTAGGGTTTGTTTCCTCTTCAAGTAGCCCTAGGCACAGATGTGGAAAAGCACATTCAATGAAAGAGGTTGCCACGCTTCCAAGAAATAACGAGTTTCCAAAATACCAGCAAATATTTTTTCACCCAAACTTTATGATACCTGGTGGTAATGATCGGAACTAAATCCCACTTGACTCAACAAATTTTGTTCTTCTAGGTTGAAGCGTTCGTTTAGAGTAGCAGTTTATATTTTTTAGGTTTCCCTCTGTTCTCTCCTATATAGATAGCTGAATTTGGAACTCTAAATCCAACATGGTTGGTAGTAGCTCCTTGAAACTTGACAACATAAAGGAGTTCTCAGTTTTGTCTCTATGGTTTGTTTCCTCTTCAAGTAGCCCTAGGCGCAGACTGTGGAAAAGCACTTCCATTGAGAGGGGTTTACAAGCCTCTAAGAAATAATGAGTTTTCGAAATACCAGCAAATATTTTTTCACCCAATCTTGATGGTGCTTGGTGGTACTGATCGGTACAGAAATCCCACTTGACTCACCAAATTTTGTTCTTCTAGTTTGAAGCGTTCGTTTAAAGTAGCAGTTTATATTTTTAGGTTTCCCTCTGTTCTCTCCTGTATAGATAGCTGAATTTGGAACTCTAAATCCAACATGGTTTTTACTAGCTCTTTGAAACTTGACAAAAAAAGTAGTTCTCAGTTTTGTCTCTATGATTTCTTTCCTCTTCAAGTAGCCCTAAGCAGAGACTGTGAAAAAGCACTTTCATTGAAAGAGGTTGCCAAGCTTCCAAGAAATTATGAGTTTCCGAAATACCAGCAAATACTTTTTCACCCAATCTTGATGATAAGTGGTGGTAATGACAACTACACAAATCCCACTTGGCTCACCAAATTTTGTTCTTCTCGGTTGAAGAATTCGTTTACAGTAGCAGTTTTTATTTTTCGGTTTCACTTTGTTCTCTCCTATATAGATAGATGAATTTGGAAATCTAAATCCAACATGGTTTGTAGTAGCTCCTTGAAACTTGACAAAATAAAGGAGTTCTCACTTTTGTCTCAATGGTTTGTTTCCTCTTCAAGTAGCCCTAGGCACAGACTGTGGAAAAGCACTTTCATTGAGAGGGTTTGCAAGCTTCTAAGAAATAATGAGTTTCCGAATTACCAGGAAATATTTTTTCACCCAATCTTTATGATACTTGGTTTTAATAATCAGTACAGCAAACCCACTTGGCTCACCAAATTTTGTTTTTCTAGGTTGAAGCGTTCGTCTACAGTAGCAGTTTTTATATTTAGGTTTCACTCTGTTCTCTTCTATATAGATACATGAATTTGGAACTCTAAATCCAACATGGTTTGTAGTAGCTCGTTGAAACTTTACAAAATAAAGGAGTTCTCAGTATTGTCTCTAGGGTTTGTTTCCTCTTCAAGTAGCCCTAGGCACAGATGTGGAAAAGCACATTCAATGAAAGAGGTTGCCAAGCTTCCAAGAAATAACGAGTTTCCAAAATACCAGCAAATATTTTTTCACCCAAACTTTATGATACCGGGTGGTAATGATCGGAACACAAATCCCACTTGACTCAACAAATTTTGTTCTTCTAGGTTGAAGCGTTCGTTTAGAGTAGCAGTTTATATTTTTAGGTTTCCCTCTGTTCTCTCCTATATAGATAGCTGAATTTGGAACTCTAAATCCAACATGGTTGGTAGTAGCTCCTTGAAACTTGACAACATAAAGGAGTTCTCAGTTTTGTCTCTATGGTTTGTTTCCTCTTCAAGTAGCCCTAGGCGCAGACTGTGGAAAAGCACTTTCATTGAGAGGGGTTGCCAAGCCTCTAAGAAATAATGAGTTTTCGAAATACCAGCAAATATTTTTTCACCCAATCTTGATGGTGCTTGGTGGTACTGATCGGTACAGAAATCCCACTTGACTCACCAAATTTTGTTCTTCTAGTTTGAAGCGTTCGTTTAAAGTAGCAGTTTATATTTTTAGGTTTCCCTCTGTTCTCTCCTGTATAGATAGCTGAATTTGGAACTCTAAATCCAACATGGTTTTTACTAGCTCTCTGAAACTTGACAAAAAAAGTAGTTCTCAGTTTTGTCTCTATGATTTCTTTCCTCTTCAAGTAGCCCTAAGCAGAGACTGTGAAAAAGCACTTTCATTGAAAGAGGTTGCCAAGCTTCCAAGAAATTATGAGTTTCCGAAATACCAGCAAATACTTTTTCACCCAATCTTGATGATAAGTGGTGGTAATGACAACTACACAAATCCCACTTGGCTCACCAAATTTTGTTCTTCTCGTTTGAAGAATTCGTTTACAGTAGCAGTTTTTATTTTTCGGTTTCACTTTGTTCTCTCCTATATAGATAGATGAATTTGGAAATCTAAATCCAACATGGTTTGTAGTAGCTCCTTGAAACTTGACAAAATAAAGGAGTTCTCACTTTTGTCTCAATGGTTTGTTTCCTCTTCAAGTAGCCGTAGGCACAGACTGTGGAAAAGCACTTTCATTGAGAGGGTTTGCAAGCTTCTAAGAAATAATGAGTTTCCGAATTACCAGGAAATATTTTTTCACCCAATCTTTATGATACTTGGTTTTAATAATCAGTACAGCAAACCCACTTGGCTCACCAAATTTTGTTTTTCTAGGTTGAAGCGTTCGTCTACAGTAGCAGTTTTTATATTTAGGTTTCACTCTGTTCTCTTCTATATAGATACATGAATTTGGAACTCTAAATCCAACATGGTTTGTAGTAGCTCGTTGAAACTTTACAAAATAAAGGAGTTCTCAGTATTGTCTCTAGGGTTTGTTTCCTCTTCAAGTAGCCCTAGGCACAGATGTGGAAAAGCACATTCAATGAAAGAGGTTGCCAAGCTTCCAAGAAATAACGAGTTTCCAAAATACCAGCAAATATTTTTTCACCCAAACTTTATGATACCTGGTGGTAATGATCGGAACACAAATCCCACTTGACTCAACAAATTTTGTTCTTCTAGGTTGAAGCGTTCGTTTAGAGTAGCAGTTTATATTTTTAGGTTTCCCTCTGTTCTCTCCTATATAGATAGCTGAATTTGGAACTCTAAATCCAACATGGTTGGTAGTAGCTCCTTGAAACTTGACAACATAAAGGAGTTTTCAGTTTTGTCTCTATGGTTTGTTTCCTCTTCAAGTAGCCCTAGGCGCAGACTGTGGAAAAGCACTTTCATTGAGAGGGTTTGCAAGCTTCTAAGAAATAATGAGTTTCCGAATTACCAGGAAATATTTTTTCACCCAATCTTTATGATACTTGGTTTTAATAATCAGTACAGCAAACCCACTTGGCTCACCAAATTTTGTTTTTCTAGGTTGAAGCGTTCGTCTACAGTAGCAGTTTTTATATTTAGGTTTCACTCTGTTCTCTTCTATATAGATACATGAATTTGGAACTCTATATCCAACATGGTTTGTAGTAGCTCGTTGAAACTTTACAAAATAAAGGAGTTCTCAGTATTGTCTCTAGGGTTTGTTTCCTCTTCAAGTAGCCCTAGGCACAGATGTGGAAAAGCACTTTCAATGAAAGAGGTTGCCAAGCTTCCAAGAAATAACGAGTTTCCAAAATACCAGCAAATATTTTTTCACCCAACCTTTATGATACCTGGTGGTAATGATCGGTACACAAATCCCACTTGACTCAACAAATTTTTTTCTTCTAGGTTGAAGCGTTCGTTTAGAGTAGCAGTTTATATTTTTAGGTTTCCCTCTGTTCTCTCCTATATAGATAGCTGAATTTGGAACTCTAAATCCAACATGGTTTGTAGTAGATCTTTGAAACTTGACAAAATAAAGGAGGTCTCCGTTTTGTCTCTATGATTTGTTTCCTCTTTAAGTAGCCCTAAGCAGAGACTGTGGAAAAGCACTTTCATTGAAAGGGGTTGCCAATCTTCTAAGAAATTAGGAGTTTCCGAAATACCAGCAAATATTTTTTAACCCAATCTTGATGATACTTGGTGGTAATGACAAGTACTCAAATCCCACTTGGCTCACCCAATTTTGTTCCTCTAGGTTGAAGCGTTCGTTTACAGTAGCAGTTTTTATTTTTGGTTTCACTCTGTTCTCTCCTATATAGATAGATGAATTTGGAACTCTAAATCCAAAATGGTTTGTAGTAGCTGTTTGAAACTTGACAAAAAAAAAGAGTTCTCAGTTTTGTCTCTATGGTTTGTTTCCTCTTCAAGTAGCCCTATAAACAGACTGTGGAAAAACACTTTCATTGAGAGGGGTGGCCAAGCTTCTACGAAATAACGAGTTTCCGAAACACAAGCAAATATTTTTTCACCCAATCTTGATGATACTTGGTGGTAATGATAAGTCCACAAATCGCACTTTGCTCAACAAATTTTGTTCTTCTAGGTTTAAGAGTTCGTCTACAGTAGCAGTTTTTATATTTAGGTTTCACTCTGTTCTCTCTTATATAGATAGATGAATTTGGAACTCTAAATCCAACATGGTTTGTAGTAGCTCTTTGAAACTTGACCAAATAAAGGAGTTCTCAGTTTTGTCTCTATGATTTCTTTCCTCTTCAAGTAGCCGTAAGCAGAGACTGTGGAAAAGCACTTTCATTGAAAGGGGTTGCCAAGCTTCCAAGAAATTACGAGTTTCCAAATACCAGCAAATACTTTTCACCCAATCTTGATGATAAGTGGTGGTAATGACAAGTACACCAATCCCACTAGGCTCACCGAATTTTGTTCTTCTCGGTTGAAGCATTCGTTTACAGTAGCAGTTTTTGTTTTTCGGATTCACTTTGTTCTCTCCTATATAGATAGATGAATTTGTAACTCTAAATCCAACATGGTTGGTAGTAGCTCCTTGAAACATGACAAATAAAGGAGTTCTCAGTTTTGTCTCTATGGTTTGTTTCCTCTTCAAGTAGCCCTAGGCACAGACTGTGGAAAAGCACTTTAATTGAGAGGGGTTGACCAGCCTCTAAGAAATAATGAGTTTTCGAAATACCAGCAAATATTTTTTCACCCAATCTTGATGGTGCTTTGTGGTACTGATCGGTACAGAAATCCCACTTGACTCACCAAATTTTGTTCTTCTAGTTTGAAGCGTTCTTTTAAAGTAGCAGTTTATATTTTTAGGTATCCCTCTGTTCTCTCCTGTATAGATTGCTGAATTTGGAACTCTAAATCCAACATGGTTTTTACTAGCTCTTTGAAACTTGACAAAAAAAGTAGTTCTCAGTTTTGTCTCTATGATTTCTTTCCTCTTCAAGTAGCCCTAAGCAGAGACTGTGAAAAAGCACTTTCATTGAAAGAGGTTGCCAAGCTTCCAAGAAATTATGAGTTTCCGAAATACCAGCAAATACTTTTTCACCCAATCTTGATGATAGGTGGTGGTAATGACAACTACACAAATCCCACTTGGCTCACCAAATTTTGTTCTTCTCGGTTGAAGCATTCGTTTACAGTAGCAGTTTTTATTTTTCGGTTTCACTTTGTTCTCTCCTATATAGATAGATGAATTTGGAAATCTAAATCCAACATGGTTTGTAGTAGCTCCTTGAAACATGACAAAATAAAGGAGTTCTCACTTTTGTCTCAATGGTTTGTTTCCTCTTCACGTAGCCCTAGGCACAGACTGTGGAAAAGCACTTTCATTGAGAGGGGTTGCAATCTTCTCAGAAATAACGAGTTTCCGAAATACCAGCAAATATTTTTTCACCCAATCTTGATAATACTTGGTGGTAATGATCAGTACACCAATCCCACTTGGCTCACTAAATTTTATTCTTCTAGGTTGAAGCGTTCGTCTACAGTAGCAGTTTTTATATTTAGGGTTCACTCTGTTCTCTTCGATAGAGATAGATGAATTTGGAACTCTAAATCCAACATGGTTTGTAGTAGATCTTTGAAACTTGACAAAATAATGTCGTTCTCAGTTTTTTCTCTAAGGTTTGTTTCCTCTTCAAGTAGCCCTACGCACAAGACTGTGGAAAAGCACTTTATTTGAGAGGGGTTGCCAATCTTCTAAGAAATAACGAATTAACGAAATACCAGCAAATATTTTTTCACCCAATCTTGATGATACTTGGTGGTAATGACAAGTACACAAATCCCACTTGGCTCACCAAATTTGTTCTTCTAGGTTGAAGCGTTCGTTTACAGTAGAAGTTTTTATTTTCAGGTTTCACTCTGTTCTCTCTTATATACATAGATGAATTTGGAACTCTAAATCCAACATGGTTTGTAGTAGCTCTTTGAAACTTAACAAAATAAAGGAGTTGTCAGTTTTGTCTCTATGATTTGTTTCCTCTTCACGTAGCCCTAAGCAGAGACTGTGGAAAAGCACTTTCATTGAAAGGGGTTGCCAAGCTTCCAAGAAATTAGGAGTTTCCGAAATACCAGCAAATATTTTTTAACCCAATCTTGATGATACTTTGTGGTAATGACAAGTACTCAAATCCCACTTGGCTCACCCAATTATGTTCCTCTAGGTTGAAGCGTTCGTTTACAGTAGCAGTTTTTATTTTTGGTTTCACTCTGTTCTCTCGTATATAGATAGATGAATTTGGAACACTAAATCCAACATGTTTTGTAGTAGCTCTTTGAAACTTGACAAAATAAAGGAGTTCTCAGTTTTGTCTCTATGGTTTGTTTCCTCTTCAAGTAGCCCTAGGCACAGTCTGTGGAAAAGCACTTTCATTGAGAGGGGTTGCCAAGATTCTAAGAAATAACGAGTTTCCGAAATACCAGCACATATATTTTCACCCAATCTTGATGATACTTGGTGGTAATGATCAGTACACAAATCCCACTTGGCTCACCAAATTGTGTTCTTCTAGGTTGAAGCGTTCGTCTACAGCAGCAGTTTTTATATGTACGTTTCACTCTGTTCTATCCTATATAGATAGATGAATTTGGAACACTAAATCCAACATGGTTTGTATTACCTCTTTGAAACATGACAAAATAAAGGAGTTCTCTGTTTTGTCCGTATGGTTTGTTTCCTCTTCAAGTAGCCCTAGGCACAGACTGTGGAAAAGCACTTTCATTGAGATGGGTTGCCAAGCTTCTAAGAAATAACGAGTTTCCGAAATACCAGCAATATTTTTTCACCCAATCTTGATGATACTTGGGGGTAATGATCAGTACACCAATCCCACTGGGCTCACCAAATTTTGTTCTTCTAGGTTGAAGCGTTCGTCTACAGTAGCTGTTTTTATATTTAGGTTTCACTCTGTTCTCTTCGATATAGATGGATGAATTTGCAACTCTAAATCCAACTTGGTTTGTAGTAGCTCTTTGTAACTTGACAAAATAAAGGAGTTCTCAGTTTTGTCTCTATGGTTTGTTTCCTCTTCAAGTAGCCCTAGGCACAGACTGTGGAAAAGCACTTTCATTGAGAGGGGTTGCCAAGCGTCTAAGAAATAACGAGTTTCCGATATACCAGCAAATATTTTTTCACCCAATCTTGTTGATTCTTGGGGGTAATGATCAGTACACCAGTTTCACTTGGCTCACCAAATTTTGTTCTTCTAGGTTGCATCGTTCATCTACATTAGTAGTTTTTATATTTAGGTTTCACTCTGTTTTCTTCTATATAGATAGATGAATTTGGAAATCTAAATCCAACATGGTTTGTAGTAGCTCTTTGAAACTTGACAAAATAAACGAGTTCTCAGTTTTGTGTCTATGATTTGATTCCTCTTCAAGTAGCCCTAAGCAGAGACTGTGGAAAAGCACTTTCATTGAAAGGGGTTGCCAAGCTTCCAAGAAATTACGAGTTTCCGAAATACCAGCAAATATTTTTTCACCCAATCTTGATGATACTTTGTGGTAATGACAATTACACAAATCACACTTGGCTCACCAAATTTTGTTCTTCTAGGTTGAATCTTTCGTCTACAATAGCAGTTTTTATTTTTTGGTTTCACTCTGTTCTAGCCTATATAGAGAGATGAATTTGGAACTCTAAATCCAACATGGTTCGCAGTAGCTCTCTGAAACTTGACAAAATAAAATACTTCTCAGTTTTGTCTCTATGGTTTGTTTCTTCTTCAAGTAGCCCTAGGCACAGACTGTGCAAAAGCACTTTCATTGAGAGGGGTTGCCAAGCTTCTATGAAATAACGAGTTTCCGAAATACCAGCAAATATTTTTTCACCCAATCTCGATGATACTTGGTGGTAATGATCATTACACAAATCTTACTTCACTAACCAATTGTGTTCTACTAGGTTGAAGCGTTCGTTTACAGTAGCAGTTTATATTTTTAGGTGTCCCTCTGTTCTCTCATATATAGATAGATGAATTTGGAACTCTAAATCCAGCATGGTTTGTAGTAGCGCTTTGAAACTTGACAAAAAAAGTAGTTCTCAGTTTTGTCTCTATGATTTGTTTCCTCTTCAATTAGCCCTAAGCAGAGACTGTGGAAAAGCACTTTCATTGAAAGGAGTTGCCAAGCTTCCAAGAAATTACGAGTTTCCGAAATACCAGCAAATACTTTGTAACCCAATCTTGACGATACGTGTTGGTAAAGACAAGTACACAAATCCCACTTGGCTCACCAAATTTTGTTCTTCTAGGTTGAAGCGTTCCTTTACAGAAGCAGTTTTTATTTTTAGGTTTCATTCTGTTCTCTCCTATATAGATAGATGAATTTGGAACTCTAAATCCAACATGGTTTGTAGTAGCTCTTTGAAACTTCATAAAATAAAGGAGTTCTCAGTTTTGTCTCTATGGTTTGTTTCCTCTTCAAGTAGCCCTAGGCACAGACTGTGGAAAATCACGTCCATTGAGAGGGTTTCCCAGGCTTCTAAGAAATAACGAGTTTCCGAAATACCAGCAAATATTTTTTCACACAATCTTGATGATACTTGGGGGTAATGATCAGCACACCAATCCCACTTGGCTCACCAAATTTTGTTCTTCCAGGTTGAAGCGTTCGTCTCACAGTAGCAGTTTTTATATTTACGTTTCACTCTGTTCTCTTCTACATAGATAGATGAATTTGGAACTCTAAATCCAACATGGTTTGTAGTAGCTCTTTGAAACTTGAGAAAATAAAGGAGTTCTCAGTTTTGTCTCTATGGTTTGTTTCCTCCTCAAGTAGCCCTAGGCACAGACTTTGGAAAAGCACTTTCATTGAGAGGGGTTGCCAAGCTTCTAAGTAATAACGAGTTTCCAAAATACCAGCATATATTTTTTCACCCAATCTTGATGATACTTGGTGGTAATGATCAGTACACAAATCCCACTTGACTCACCCGATTTTGTTCATTTAGGTTGAAGCGTTCGTTTACAGTAGCAGTTTATATTTTTAGGTGTCCCTCTGTTCTCTCCTATATAGATAGATGAATTTGGAACTCTAAATTCAACTTCGTTTGTAGTAGCTCTTTGAAACTTGACAACATAAAGGAGTTCTCAGTTTTGTCTCTATGATTTGTTTCCTCTTCAAGTAGCCCTAAGCAGAGACTGTGGAAAAGCACTTTCATTGAAAGGGTTTGCCAAGCTTCCAAGAAATTTCGAGTTTCCGAAATACCAGCAAATATTTTTTCACCCAATCTTGATGATACTTGGTGGTAATAACAAGTACACAAATCCCTCTTGGCTCACCAAATTTTGTTCTTCTAGGTTGAAGCGTTCGTTTACAGTAGCAGTTTTTATTTTTAGGTTTCACTCTGTTCTATCCTATAAAGATAGATGAATTTGGAACTCTAAATCCAACATGGTTTGTAGTAGCTCTTTCAAACGTGACAAAATAAAAGAGTTCTCAGTTTAGCCCTGTGGTTTGTTTCTTCTTCAAGTAGCCCTAAGCAAAGACTGTGGAAAAGCACTTTTTTTGAGAGGGGTTGCCAATCTTCTAAGAAATAACGAGTTTCCAAAATACCAGCAAATATTTTTTCACCCAATCTTGATGATATTGGTGGTAATGATCAGTACACAAATCCCACTTGACTCACCAAATTTTGTTCTTCTAGTTTGAAGCGTTCGTCTAAGTAGCAGTTTTTATATTTAGGTTTCACTCTGTTCTCTTCTATATAAATAGTTGAATTTGGAACTCTAAATCCAACTTGGTTTGTAGTAGCTCTTTGAAACTTGACAAAATAAAGGAGTTCTCAGTTTTGTCTCTATGATTTGTTTCCTCTTCAAGTAGCCTTAAACAGAAAGAGAGGAAAAGCACTTTCATTGAGAGGGGTTGCCAAGCTTCCAAGAAATTACGAGTTTCCGAATTACCAGCAAACATTGTTTCACCCAATCTGATGATACTTGGTGTTAATGACGTACACAAATCCCACTTGGCTCACCTAATTTTGTTCTTCGAAGTTGAAGCGTTCGTTTACAGTAGCAGTTTTTATTTTAGGTTTCACTCAGTTCTCTCATATATAGATAGATGAATTTGGAACTCTAAATCTAACATGGTGTGTAGTACCTCTTTGAAGCTTCATAAAGTAAAGGAGTTTTGAGTTTTGTCTCCATGGTTTCTTTCCTCTTCAAGTAGCCCTTGGCACAGACTGTGGAAAAGCACTTTCATTGAAGGGTTTCACAAGCTTCTAAGAAATAACGAGTTTCCGAAATAGCAGGAAATATTTTTTCACCCAATCTTGATGATACTTGGTGGTAATGATCAGTACACAAATACCACTTGGCTCACCAAATTTTGTTCTTCGAGGTTGAAGCGTTCGTTTACAGTTGCAGTTTATATTTTTAGGTTTCATTTTGTTCTCTTATATAGATAGATGAATTTGGAACTATTAATGCAACATGGTTTGTAGTATCTCTTTGAAACTTGACAAAATAAAATAGTTCTCAGTTTTGTCCCTATGGTTTGTTTCTTTTTCAAGAAGCCCTAGTCACAGACTGTGGAAAAGCACTTTCATTGAGAGGGGTTGCCAAGCTTTAAAGAAATAATAAGTTTTCGAAATACCAGCAAATATTTTTTCACCCAATATTGATGATACTTGGTGGTAATGATCAGTACACAAATCCCACTTGACTCACCAAATTTGGTTCTTCTAGGTTGAAGCGTTCGTTTACAGTTGCAGTTTATATTTTAATGTGTCCCTCTGTTCTCTCCTATATAGATAGATGAATTTGGAACTCTAAATCCAACATGGTTTGTAGTAGCTCTTTGAAACTTGACAAAATAAAGGAGTTCTCAGTTTTGTCTCTATGGTTTGTTTCCTCTTCAAGTAGCACTAGGCAGAGACTGTGGAAAAGCACTTTCATTGAGAGGGGTTGCCAGGCTTCTAAGAAATAACGAGTTTCCGAAATACCAGCAAATATTTTTTCACCCAATCTTGATGATACTTGGTGGTAATGACAAGTACACAAATCCCACTTGGCTCACCAAATTTTGTTGTTCTAGGTTGAAGCGTTCGTTTACAGTAGCAGTTTATATTTTTAGGTGTCCCTCTGCTCTCTCCTATATAGATAGATGAATTTGGAACTCTAAATCCAACATGGTTTGTAGTAGCTCTTTGAAACTTGACAATATAAAGGAGTTCTCAGTTTTGTCTCAATGATTTGTCCTCTTCAAGTAGCCCTAAGCAGAGACTGTGGAAATGCACTTTCATTGAAAGGCTCTCCCAAGCTCCCAAAAAATTACGGGTTTCCGAAATACCGGAAAATATTCTTTCACCCAATCTTGATGATACTTAGTGGTAATTACAAGTACACTAATCCCTCTTGGCTCACCAAATTTTGCTCCTCTAGGTTGAAGCGCTCGTTTACAAGAGCAGTTTTTATTTTTAGGTTTCCCTCTGTTCTCTCCTATATAGATAGATGAATTTTAAATCTAAATCCAACATGGTTTGTAGTAGCTCTTTGAAACTTGACAAAATAAAAATGTTCTCAGTTTTGTCTCTATGGTTTGTTTCCTCTTCAAAGAGCCCTAGGCACCGACAGGGGAAAAGCACATTCATTGAGAGAAGTTGCTAAGCTTCAAAGAAATAAGGAGTTTCTGAAATACCAGCAAATATTTTTTCATGCAATCTTGATGATACCTGGTAGTAATGATCAGTACACAAATCCCACTTGGCTCACCAAATTGTGTTCTTCTAGGTTGAAGCGTTTGTTTACAGTAGCAGTTTTTATTTTTAGGTGTCCCTCTGTTCTCTCCTATATAGATAGATGAATTTGGAACTCTAAATCCAACATGGTTTGCAGTAGCTCTTAGAAACTTGACAAAATAAAAATGTTCTCAGTTTTGTCTCTATGTTTTGTTTCCCCTTCAAGTAGCCCTAGGCACAGACTGTGGAAATGCACTTTCATTGAGAGTTGTTTTCAAGCTTCTAAGAAATAACGAGTTTCCAAAATACCATCAAATATTTTTTCACCCAATCTTGATGATACTGGTGGTAATGACAAGTACACAAATCCCACTTGGCTCACCAAAGTTTGTTCTTCGAGGTTGAAGCGTTCGTTTACAGTAGCAGTTTTTATTTTTAGGTTTCACTCAGTTCTCTCCTATATAGGTAGATGAATTTGGAACTCTAAATCCAACATGGTTTGTAGTACCTCTTTGAAACTTCATAAAATAAATGAGTTCTCAGTTTTGTCTCTATGGTTTGTTTCCTCTTCAAGTAGCCCTAGGCACGGACTGTGGAAAAGCACTTTCATTGAGAGGGTTTCCCAAGCTTCTAAGAAATAACGAGTTTCTGAAATACCAGCAAATATTTTTTCACCCAATCCTGATGATACTTGGTGGTAAGGACAAGTACACAAATCCCACTTGGCTCACGAAATTTTGTTCTTCTAGGTTGAAGCGTTCCTTTAGAGTAGCAGTTTATATTTTTAGGTTTCCTTCTGCTCTCTCCTATATAGATAGCTGAATTTGGAACTCTAAATCCAACATGGTTTGTAGTAGCTCTTTGAAACATGACAAAATAAAGGAGTTCGCAGTTTTGTCTCTATGATTTGTTTCTTCTTTAAATAGCCCTAAGCAGAGACTGTGGAAAAGCACTTTCATTGAAAGGGTTTGCCAAGCTCCCAAGAAATTACAGGTTGCCGAAATACCAGCAAATATTTTTTCACCCAATCTTGATGATACTCGGTTGTAATGACAAGTACACAAATCCCACTTGGCTCGCCAAATCTTGCTCTTCTAGGTTGAAGCGTTTTTTTACAGTAGCAGTTTTTATTTTTAGGTTTCCCTCTGTTCTCTCCTATATAGATAGATGAATTTGGAACTCTAAATCCAACATGGTTTGTAGTAGCTCTTTGAAACTTGACAAAAGAAAAAAGTTCTCAGTTTTGTCTCTATGGTTTGTTTCCTCTTCAAATAGCCCTAGGCACAGACTGGGGAAAAGCACATTCATTGAGAGGGGTTGCCAAGCTTCTAAGAAATAACGAGTTTCCGAAATACCAGCAAATATTTTTTCACCCAATCTTCATGATACGCGGTGGTAATGATCAGTACACAAATGCCACTTGGCTCACCAAATTGTGTTCTTCTAGGTTGAAGCGTTCTTTTATAGAAGCAGTTTTTATTTTTAGGTTTCACTCTGTTCTTTCCCATATAGGCAGATGAATTTGGAACTCTAAATCCAATATGGTTTGTAGTAGCTCTTTGAAAATTAACAAAATAAAGGAGTTCTCAGTTTTGTCTCTATGGTTTGTTTCCTCTCCATGTAGCCCTAGGCACAAACTGTAGAACAGCACTTTCATTGAAAGGGGTTGCCAAGCATCTAAGAAATAACGAGTTTCCGAAATACCAGCAAATATTTTTTAACCCAATCTTGATGATACCTGGTCGTAATGATCAGTACACAAATCACACTTGGCTCACCAAATTTTGTTCTTCTAGGTTGAAGCGTTCGTTTACAGTAGCAGTTTTTATTTTTAGGTTTCCCTCTGTTCGCTCCTATATAGATAGATGAATTTGGAACTCTAAATCCAACATGGTTTGTAGTAGCTCTTTGAAACTTGACAAAATAAAGGAGTTCTCAGTTTTGTCTCTATGATTTGTTTCTTCTTCTAGTAGCCCTAAGCAGAAACTGAGGAAAAGCACTTTCATTGAAAGGGTTTGCAAAACTTCCAAGAAATTACGGGTTTCCGAAATACCAGCATACATTTTTTCACCCAATCTTGATGATACTTGGTGGTAATGACAAGTACACAAATCCCACTTGGCTCAACAAATTTTGTTTTTCTAGGTTGAAGCGTTCGTTTACAGTAGCAGTTTTTATTTTTAGGTTTCACTCTGTTCTCTCCTATATAGATAGATGAATTTGGAACTCTAAAATCAACATGGTTTGTAGTAGCTCTCTGGAACTTGACAAAATAAAGGAGTTCTCAGTTTTGTCTCTATTTTTTGTTTCCTCTTCAAGTAGCCCTAGGCACAGACTGTGGAAAAGCACTTTCATTGAGAGGGTTTCCCAAGCTCCCCAAAAATTACGGGTTGCCGAAATACCGGCAAATATTTTTCACCCAATCTTGATGATACTTGGTGGTAATTACAAATACACAAATCCCACTTGGCTCACCAAATTTTTCTCTTCGAGTTTGAAGCGTTCGTTTACAAGTGCAGTTTTTATTTTTAGGTGTCCCTCTGTTCTCAACAATATAGATAGATGAATTTGGAACTCTAAATCCAACATGGTTTGTAGTAGCTCTTTGAAACTTGACAAAATAAAAATGTTTTCAGTGTTGTCTCTATGGTTTGTTTCCTCTTCAAGTAGCCCTAAGCAGAGAATGTGGAAAAGCACTTTCATTAAAAGGGGTTGCCAAGCTTCCAAGAAATTACTAGTTTGGAAATACCAGCAAATATTTTTTCACCCAATCTTGATGATACTTGGTGGTAATGATACGTACACAAATCCCACTTGGCTCACCAAATTTTCTTCTTCTAGGTTGAATCGTTCCTTTACAGTAGCTGTTTTTATTTTTAGGTTACACTCTGTTCTCTCCTAGATATATAGATGAATTTAAAACACTAATTCCAACATGGTTTGTAGTAGCTCTTTGAAACTTGAGAAAATAAAGGAGTTCTCAGTTTTGTCTCTATGATTTGTTTCCTTCTCAAGTATCCCTAACCAGAGACTGTGGAAAAGCACTTTCATTGAAAGGGGTTGCCAAGCTTCCAAGAAATTACAAGTTACCGAAATATCAGCAAACAGTTTTTCACCCAATCTTGATGATACTTGGTGTTAATGACAAGTGCACAAATTCCACTTGGCTCACCAAAGTTTGTTCTTCGAGGTTGAAGCGTTCGTTTACAGTAGCAGTTTTTATTTTTAGGTTTCACTCAGTTCTCTCCTATATAGATAGATGAATTTGGAACTCTAAATCCAACATGGTTTGTAGTACCTCTTTGAAACTTCATAAAATAAAGGAGTTCTCAGTTTTGTCTCTATGGTTTGTATCCTCTTCAAGTAGCCCTAGGCACAGACTGTGGAAAAGCACTTTCATTGAGAGGGTTTCCCAAGCTTCTAAAAAATAACGAGTTTCCGAAATACCAGCAAATATTTTTTCACCCAATCTTGATGATACAGGTGGTAATGATCAGTACACAAATTCCACTTGACTCACCAAATTTGGTTCTTCTACGTTGAAGCGTTCGTTTACAGTAGCAGTTTATATTTTTAGGTCTCCCTCTGTTCTCTCCTATATAGATAGATGAATTTGGAACTCTAAATCCAACATGGTTTGTAGTAGCTCTTTGAAACTTGAAAAAATAAAGGAGTTCTCAGTTTTGTCTCTATGATTTGTTTCCTCCTCAAGTATCCCTAAGCAGAGACTGTGGAAAAGCACTTTCATTGAAAGGGGTTGCCAATCTTCCAAGAAATTACAATTTTCCGAAATATCAGCAAACAGTTTCTCACCCAATCTTGATGATACTTGGTGTTAATGACAAGTACACAAATCCCACTTGGCTCACCAAAGTTTGTTCTTCGAGGTTGAAGCGTTCGTTGACAGTAGCAGTTTTTATTTTTAGGTTTCACTCAGTTCTCTCCTATATAGATAGATGAATTTGGAACTCTAAATCCAACATGGTTTGGAGTACCTCTTTGAAACTTCATAAAATAAAGGAGTTCTCAGTTTTGTCTCTATGGTTTGTTTCTTCTTCAAGTAGCCCTAGGCACAGACTGTGGAAAAGCACTTTCATTGAGAAGGTTTTCCCAAGCTTCTAAGAAATAACGAGTTTCCGAAATACCAGCAAATATTTTTTCACCCAATCCTGATGATACTTGTTGGTATGATCAGTACACAAATACCACTTGGCTCACCAATTGTGTTCTTCTAGGTTGAAGAGTTCGTTTACAGTAGCAGTTTTTATTTTTAGGTTTCACTCTGTTCTCTTTATATAGATAGATGAATTTGGAACTCTAAATCCAACATGGTTTGTAGTAGCTCTATGAAACTTGACAAAATGAAGGAGTTCTCAGTTTTGTCCTATGTTTTGTTTCCTCTTCAAGTAGCCCTAGGCACAGACTGTGGAAAAGCACTTTCATTGAGAGGGGTTGCCAAGCTTCTAAGAAATAACGAGTTTTAGAAATACCAGCAAATATTTTTTCAACCAGTCTTGATGATACGTGGTTGTAATGATCAGTACACAAATCCCACTTGGCTCACCAAATTGTGTTCTTCTTGGTTGAAGAGTTCGTTTAAAGTAGCAGTTTATATTTTTAGATTCCCTCCGTTCTCTCCTATATAGATAGATGAATTTGGAACTCTAAATCCAACATGGTTTGTAGTAGCTCTTTGAAACTTGACAAATAAAGGAGTTCTCTGTTTTGTCTTTATGATTTGTTTCCTCTTCAAGTAGCCCTAAGCAGAGACTTTGGAAAAGCACTTTCATTGAAAGGGTTTGCAAAGCTCCCAAGAAATTACAGTTTTTCGAAATACCAGCATATATTTTTTCACCCAATCTTGATGATACTTCGTGGTAATGACAAGTACACAAATCCACTTGGCTCACCAAATTTTGCTCTTCTAGGTTGAAGCGTTCGTTTACAGTAGCAGTTTTTATTTTTAGGTTTCCCACTGTTCTCTCCTATATAGATAGATGAATTTGGAACCTAAATCCAACATGGTTTGTAGTAGCTCTTTGAAACTTGACAAAATAAAGGAGTTCTCAGTTTTGTCTCTATGGTTTGTTTCCTCTTCAATTAGCCCTAGACACAGACTGTGGAAAAGCACTTTCATTGAAAGGGTTTGCCAAGCTTCCAAGAAATTACGGGTTTCTGAAATACCAGCAAATATTTTTTCCCCCAATCTTGATGATACTTGGTGGTAATGACAAGTACACATATCTCACTTGGCTCACAAATTTTGCTCTTCTAGGTTGAAGCGTTCATTTACAGTAGCAGTTTTTATTTTTAGGTTTCTCTCTGTTCTCTCCTATATAGATAGATGAATTTGGAACTCTAAATTCAACATGGTTTGTAGTAGCTCTTTGAAACTTGACAAAATAAAAAAGTTCTCAGTTTTGTCTCTATGGTTTGTTTCTTCTTCAAGTAGCCCTAGGCACAGACTGGGGAAAAGCTCATTCATTGAGAGGAGTTGCCAAGCTTCTAAGAAATAACGAGTTTCTGAAATATCATCAAATATTTTTTCACCCAATCTTGATGATCCGTGGTGGTAATGAACACTACACAAATGCCACTTGGCTCACTAAATTGTGTTCTTCAAGTATGAAGCATTCATTTACAGTAGCAGTTTTGATTTTTAGGTTTCAACTCTATTCTCTCCCATATAGATAGATGAAATTGGAACTCTAAATCCAACATGGTTTGTAGTAGCTCTTTGAAACTTGACAAAATAAAGGAGTTCTCAGTTGTGTCTCTATGGTTTGTTTCCTCTTCATGCCCCCTAAGCAGAAACTGGGGAAAAGCACTTTCATTGAAAAGTTTGCCAAGCTCCCAAAAAATTACGGGTTTCCAAAATACCAGCAAATATTTTTTCACCCAATCTTGATGATACTTGGTGGTAATTACAAATACACAAGTCCCACTTGGCTCCCCAATTTTGCTCTTCTAGGTTGAAGCGTTCGTTTACCGGAGCAGTTTTTATTTTTAGGTTTCCCTCTGTTCTCTCCTATATAGATAGATGAATTTGGAACTCTAAATGCAACATGGTTTGTAGTAGATCTCTGAAACTTGACAAAATAAAGGAGTTCTCAGTTTTATCTCTCTGGTTTGTTTCCTCTTCAAATAGCCCTAGGCACAGACTGGGGAAAAGCACTTTCATTGAGAGGGGTTGCCAAGCTCCCAAAAAATTACGGGTTTCCGAAATACCAGCAAATATTTTTTCCAGCCAATCTTGATGATACTTGGTGGTAATTACAAATACACAAATCCCACTTGGCTCACCAAATTTTGCTCTTCTAGGTTGAAGCGTTCGTTTACAAGAGCAGTTTATATTTTTAGGTTTCCCTCTGTTCTCTCCTTTATAGATAGATGAATTTGGAACTCTAAATCCAACATGGTTTGTAGTAGCTCTTTGAAACTTGACAAAATAAAAATGTTCTCAGTTTTGTCTCTATGGTTTGTTTCCTCTTCAAGTAGCCCTAACCAGAGACTGTGGAAAAGCACTTTTATTGAAAGGGGTTGCCAAGCTTCCAAGAAATTACGAGTTTCGAATTACCAGCAAATATTTTTTAACCAATCTTGATGGTACTTGGTGGTAATGATAAGTACACAAATCCCACTTGGCTCACCAAATTTTGTTCTTCTAGGTTGAAGCGTTCGTTTACAGTAGCTGTTTTTATTTTTAGGTTTCACTCTGTTCTCTCTTATATAGATAGATGAATTTAAAACACTAAATCCAACATGGTTTGTAGTAGCTCTTTGAAACTTGACAAATAAAGGAGTTCTGAGTTTTGTCTCTATGGTTTGTTTCCTCTTCAAGTAGTCCTAGGCACAGACTGTGGAAAAGCACTTTCATTTGAGTTGTTGCCAAGCTTCTAAGAAATAACAAGTTTCCAAAATACAGCAAATATTTTTTCAACCAATCTTGAATATACTGGTGGTAATGACCAGTACACAAAACCACTTGACTCAAATTTGATTCTTCTAGGTTGAAGCGTTCGTTTAGAGTAGCAGTTTTTATTTTTAGGTTTCACTTTGTTCTTTCCTATAAAGATAGATGAATTTGGAACTCTTAATCCAATATGCTTTGTAGTAGCTCTTTGAAATTTGACAAAATACAGTCGTTCTCAGTATTGTCTCTATGGTTTGTTTCCTCTTCAAGTAGCCCTAGGCACAGACTGTGGAAAAGCACTTTCATTCAAAGGGGTTGCCAAGCTTCCAAAAAATAACGAGTTTCTGAAATACCAGCAAATATATTTTCACCCAATTTTGATGATACTTGGTGGTAATGATCGTTAGAGAAATCCCACTTGCCTCACCAAATTTTGTTCTTCTAGGTTGAAGCGTTAGTTTACAGTAGCAGTTTATATTTTTAGGTTTCCCTCTGTTCTCTCCTATATAGATAGATGAATTTGGAACTCGAAATCCAACATGGTTTGTAGTAGCTCTTTGAAACTTGACAAATTAAAGGAGTTCTCAGTTTTGTCTCTATGATTTGTTTCCTCTTCAAGTAGCCAAGGCAGAGACTGTGGAAAAGCACTTTCATTGAAAGGGTTGCCAAGCTTCCAAGAAATTACGGGTTTCCGAAATATCAGCAAATATTTTTTCACCCAATATTGATGATACTTGGTGGTAATGAGAATTACACAAATCCCACTTGGCTCACCAAATTTTGTTCTTCTAGTTGAAGCGTTCGTTTACAGTAGCAGTTTTTATTTTTAGGGTTCACTCTATTCTCACCTATATAGATAGATGAATTTGGAACTCTAAATCCAAAATGGTGTGTAGTACCACTTTGAAACTTCATAAAATAAAGGAGTTCTCAGTTTTGTCTCTATGGTTTGTTTCCTCTTCAATTAGCCCTAGACTGTGGAAAAGCAGTTTCCACAGTCTAGGGCTGTGAAAAGCAGTTTACCAGACTGTGGAATAGCAGTTTCATTGAGAGGTTTTTCCAAGCTTCTAAGAAATAACGAGTTTCAGAAATACCAGCAAATATTTTTCACCCAAACTTGATGATACTTGGTGGTAATTATCGATACAGAAATCCCACTTGACTCACCAAATTTTGTTCTTCTAGGTTGAAGCGTTAGTTTACAGTAGCAGTTTATATTTTTAGGTTTCCCTCTGTTCTCTCTTATATAGATAGCTGAATTTGGAACTCTAAATCCAGCATGGTTTGTAGTAGCGCTTTGAAACTTGACAAAAAAAAAGTAGTTCCCAGTTTTGACTCTATGATTTGTTTTCTCTTCAAGTAGCCCTAAGCAGAGACTGTGGAAAAGCACTTTCAGTGAAAGGAGTTGCCAAGCTTATAAAAAATTACGAGTTTCCGAAATACCAGCAAATACTGTTTCACCCAATCTTGATGATACGTGGTGGTAACGACAAGTACACAAATCCCACTTGGCTCACTAAATTTTGTTCTTCTAGGTTGAAGCGTTCGTTGACAGTAGCAGTTTATACTTTTAGGTTTCCCTCTGTTCTCTCTCTCTCCTATATAGATAGATGAATTTGGAACTCTAAATCCAACATGGTTTGTAGTAGCTCTTTGAAACTTGACAAAATAAAAAAAGTTCTCAGTTTTGTCTCTATGATTTGTTTCCTCTACAAGTAGCCCAGGCAGAGACTGTGGAAAAGCACTTTAATTGAAAAGGGTTGCCAAGCTTCCAAGAAATAACAAGTTTCCGAAATACCAGCAAATATTTTTTCACCCAATCTTGATGATACTTGGTGGTAATGAGAAGTACACAAATCCCACTTGGCTCACCAAATTTTGTTCTTCTAGTTGAAGCGTTTGTTTACAGTAGCAGTTTTTATTTTTAGTTTTCACTCTGTTCTCTCCTATATAGATAGAAGAATTTGGAACTCTAAATCCACCATGGTTTGTAGTAGCTCTTTGAAACTTGACAAAATAAAGGAGTTCTCAGTTTTGTCTTTATGCATTGTTTCTTCTTCAAATAGCACTAGGCACAGACTGTGGAAAAGCACTTTCATTGAGAGGGGTTGCCAAGCTTCTAAGAAATAACGAGTTTCGGAAATACCAACAAATATTTTTTCACGCAATCTTGATGATACGTGGTGGTAATGATCAGTACACAAATCCCACTTACCTCACCAAACTGTGTTCTTCTAGGTTGAAGCGTTCGTTTACAGTAGCAGTTTTTATTTTTAGGTTTCACTCTATTCTCTCCTATATAGATAGAAGAATTTTAACTCTAAATACAACATGGTTTGTAGTAGCTCTTTGAAACTTGACAAAAAAAAGTAGTTCCCAGTTTTGTCTCTATGATTTGTTTTCTCTTCAATTAGCCCTAAGCAGAGACTGTGGAAAACCACTTTCATTGAAAGGAGTTGCCAAGCTTCCAAGAAATTACGAGTTTGCTAAATACTAGGAAATACTGTTTCACCCAATCTTGATGATACGTGGTGGTAATGATCGGTACAGAAATCCCACATGACTCACCAAATTTTGTTCTTTTAGGTTGAAGCATTTGTTTACAGTAGCAGTTTATATTTTTAGGTTTCCCTCTATTCTCTCCTATATAGATAGATGAATTTGAAACTCTAAATCCAACATGGTTTGTACTAGCTCTTTGAAACTTGACAAAATAAAGGAGTTCTCAGTTTTGTCTCTATGGTTTGTTTCCTCTTCAATTAGCCCTAGACTGTGGAAAAGCAGTTTCCACAGTCTAGGGCTGTGAAAAGCAGTTTTCCAGACTGTGGAATAGCAGTTTCATTGAGAGGGTTTCCCAAGCTTCTAAGAAATAACGAGTTTCAGAAATACCAGCAAATATTTTTTCACCCAATCTTGATGATACTTGGTGGTAATTATCGATACAGAAATCCCACTTGACTCACCAAATTTTGTTCTTCTAGGTTGAAGCGTTAGTTTACAGTAGCACTTTATATTTTTAGGTTTCCCTCTGTTCTCTCTTATATAGATAGCTGAATTTGGAACTCTAAATCCAGCATGGCTTGTAGTAGCGCTTTGAAACTTGACAAAAAAAAAGTAGTTCCCAGTTTTGACTCTATGATTTGTTTTCTCTTCAAGTAGCCCTAAGCAGAGACTGTGGAAAAGCACTTTCAGTGAAAGGAGTTGCCAAGCTTATAAAAAATTACGAGTTTCCGAAATACCAGCAAATACTGTTTCACCCAATCTTGATGATACGTGGTGGTAATGACAAGTACACAAATCCCACTTGGCTCACTAAATTTTGTTCTTCTAGGTTGAAGCGTTCGTTTACAGTAGCAGTTTATACTTTTAGGTTTCCCTCTGTTCTCTCCTATATAAATAGATGAATTTGGAACTCTAAATCCAACATGGTTTGTAGTAGCTCTTTGAAACTTGACTAAATAAAAAAAGTTCTCAGTTTTGTCTCTATGATTTGTTTCCTCTACAAGTAGCCCAGGCAGAGACTGTGGAAAAGCACTTTAATTGAAAAGGGTTGCCAAGCTTCCAAGAAATAACAAGTTTCCGAAATACCAGCAAATATTTTTTCACCCAATCTTGATGATAATTGGTGGTAATGAGAAGTACACAAATCCCACTTGGCTCACCAAATTTTGTTCTTCTAGTTGAAGCGTTTGTTTACAGTAGCAGTTTTTACTTTTAGGGTTCACTCTGTTCTCTCCTATATAGATAGAAGAATTTGGAACTCTAAATTCTACATGGTTTGTAGTAGCTCTTTGAAACTTGACAAAATAAAGGAGTTCTCAGTTTTGTCTTTATGCATTGTTTCTTCTTCAAATAGCACTAGGCACAGACTGTGGAAAAGCACTTTTATTGAGAGGGGTTGCCAAGCTTCTAAGAAATAACGAGTTTCGGAAATACCAGCAAATATTTTTTCACGCAATCTTGATGATACGTGGTGGTAATGATCAGTACACAAATCCCACTTGCCTCACCAAACTGTGTTCTTCTAGGTTGAAGCGTTCGTTTACAGTAGCAGTTTTTATTTTTAGGTTTCACTCTATTCTCTCCTATATAGATAGAAGAATTTGGAACTCTAAATACAAAATGGTTTGTAGTAGCTCTTTGAAACTTGACAAAAAAAAGTAGTTCCCAGTTTTGTCTCTATGATTTGTTTTCTCTTCAAGTAGCCCTAAGCAGAGACTGTGGAAAACCACTTTCATTGAAAGGAGTTGCCAAGCTTCCAAGAAATTACGAGTTTGCTAAATACTAGGAAATACTGTTTCACCCAATCTTGATGATACGTGGTGGTAATGATCGGTACAGAAATCCCACATGCCTCACCAAATTTTGTTCTTCTAGGTTGAAGCATTTGTTTACAGTAGCAGTTTATATTTTTAGGTTTCCCTCTATTCTCTCCTATATAGATAGATGAATTTGAAACTCTAAATCCAACATGGTTTGTAGTAGCTCTTTGAAACTTGAAAAAATAAAGGAGTTCTCAGTTTTGTCTCTATGATTTGTTTCCTCTTCAAGTAGCCCAGGCAGAGACTGTGGAAAAGCACTTTCATTGAAAGGGGTTGCCAAGCTTCCAAGAAATTACGGGTTTCCGAAATACCAGCAAATATTTTTTCACCCAATCTTGATGATACTTGGTGGTAATGAGAAGTACACAAATCCCACTTGGCTCACCAAATTTTGTTCTTCTAGTTGAAGCGTTCGTTTACAGTAGCAGTTTTTATTTTTAGGTTTCGCTCTGTTCTCTCCTATATAGATAGATGAATTCGGAACTCTAAATCCAACATGGTTTGTACTAGCTCTTTGAAACTTGACAAAATAAAGGAGTTCTCAGTTTTGTCTCTATGGTTTGTTTCCTCTTCAATTAGCCCTAGACTGTGGAAAAGCAGTTTCCACAGTCTAGGGCTGTGAAAAGCAGTTTTCCAGACTGTGGAATAGCAGTTTCATTGAGAGGGTTTCCCAAGCTTCTAAGAAATAACGAGTTTCAGAAATACCAGCAAATATTTTTTCACCCAATCTTGATGATACTTGGTGGTAATTATCGATACAGAAATCCCACTTGACTCACCAAATTTTGTTCTTCTAGGTTGAAGCGTTAGTTTACAGTAGCACTTTATATTTTTAGGTTTCCCTCTGTTCTCTCTTATATAGATAGCTGAATTTGGAACTCTAAATCCAGCATGGTTTGTAGTAGCGCTTTGAAACTTGACAAAAAAAAAGTAGTTCCCAGTTTTGACTCTATGATTTGTTTTCTCTTCAAGTAGCCATAAGCAGAGACTGTGGAAAAGCACTTTCAGTGAAAGGAGTTGCCAAGCTTATAAAAAATTACGAGTTTCCGAAATACCAGCAAATACTGTTTCACCCAATCTTGATGATACGTGGTGGTAATGACAAGTACACAAATCCCACTTGGCTCACTAAATTTTGTTCTTCTAGGTTGAAGCGTTCGTTTACAGTAGCAGTTTATACTTTTAGGTTTCCCTCTGTTCTCTCCTATATAGATAGATGAATTTGGAACTCTAAATCCAACATGGTTTGTAGTAGCTCTTTGAAACTTGACTAAATAAAAAAAGTTCTCAGTTTTGTCTCTATGATTTGTTTCCTCTACAAGTAGCCCAGGCAGAGACTGTGGAAAAGCACTTTAATTGAAAAGGGTTGCCAAGCTTCCAAGAAATAACAAGTTTCCGAAATACCAGCAAATATTTTTTCACCCAATCTTGATGATAATTGGTGGTAATGAGAAGTACACAAATCCCACTTGGCTCACCAAATTTTGTTCTTCTAGTTGAAGCGTTTGTTTACAGTAGCAGTTTTTACTTTTAGGGTTCACTCTGTTCTCTCCTATATAGATAGAAGAATTTGGAACTCTAAATTCTACATGGTTTGTAGTAGCTCTTTGAAACTTGACAAAATAAAGGAGTTCTCAGTTTTGTCTTTATGCATTGTTTCTTCTTCAAATAGCACTAGGCACAGACTGTGGAAAAGCACTTTCATTGAGAGGGGTTGCCAAGCTTCTAAGAAATAACGAGTTTCGGAAATACCAGCAAATATTTTTTCACGCAATCTTGATGATACGTGGTGGTAATGATCAGTACACAAATCCCACTTGCCTCACCAAACTGTGTTCTTCTAGGTTGAAGCGTTCGTTTACAGTAGCAGGTTTTATTTTTAGGTTTCACTCTATTCTCTCCTATATAGATAGAAGAATTTGGAACTCTAAATACAACATGGTTTGTAGTAGCTCTTTGAAACTTGACCAAAAAAAAGTAGTTCCCAGTTTTGTCTCTATGATTTGTTTTCTCTTCAAGTAGCCCTAAGCAGAGAATGTGGAAAACCACTTTCATTGAAAGGAGTTGCCAAGCTTCCAAGAAATTACGAGTTTGCTAAATACCAGGAAATACTGTTTCACCCAATCTTGATGATACATGGTGGTAATGATCGGTACAGAAATCCCACATGACTCACAAAATTTTGTTCTTCTAGGTTGAAGCATTTGTTTACAGTAGCAGTTTATATTTTTAGGTTTCCCTCTGTTCTCTCCTATATAGATAGATGAATTTGGAACTCTAAATCCAACATGGTTTGTAGTAGCTCTTTGAAACTTGAAAAAATAAAGGAGTTCTCAGTTTTGTCTCTATGATTTGTTTCCTCTTCAAGTAGCCCAGGCAGAGACTGTGGAAAAGCACTTTCATTGAAAGGGGTTGCCAAGCTTCCAAGAAATTACGAGTTTCCGAAATACCAGCAAATATTTTTTCACCCAATCTTGATGATACTTGGTGGTAATGAGAAGTACACAAATCCCACTTGGCTCACCAAATTTTGTTCTTCTAGTTGAAGCGTTCGTTTACAGTAGCAGTTTTTATTTTTAGGTTTCACTCTGTTCTCTCCTATATAGATAGATGAATTCGGAACTCTAAATCCAACATGGTTTATACTAGCTCTTGGAAATTGACAAAAAAAAGTAGTTCTCAGTTTTGTCTCTATGGTTTGTTTCCTTTTCAAGTAGCCCTAAGCAGTGACTGTGGAAAAGCACTTTAATTGAGAGGGGTTTCCAGGCTTCTAAGAAATAATGAGTTTCCGAAATTCCAGTAAATATTTTTTCACCCAATCTTGATGATACATGGTTGTAATGACAAGTACACAAATCCCACTTGGCTCACAAATTTTTTTCTTCTAGGTTGAAGCATACGTTTACAGTAGCAGTTTTTATTTTAGGTTTCACTATGTTCTCTCCTATATAGATAAATTAATTTAGAACTCTAAATCCAACATGGTTTGTAGTTGCTCTTTGAACTTGACAAAATAAAGGAGTTCTCAGTTTTGTCTCTATGGTTTGTTTCCTCTTTAAATAGCCTTAGGCAGAAACTGTGGAAAAGCACTTTCATTGAGAGGGGTTGCCAAGATTCTAAGAAATAACGAGTTTCCGAAATACCAGCAAATATTTTCTCACCCAATCTTGATGATACGTGGTGGTAATGATCAGTACACAAAACCCACTTGGCTGACCAAATTGTATTCTTCTAGGTTGAAGCGTTCGTCTACAGTAGCAGTTTATATATTTAGGTTTCACTCTGTTCTCTCCTATATAGATAGATGAATTTGGAACTCTAAATCCAAGATGGTTTGTAGTAACTCTTTGAATCTTGACAAAATAAACGAGATCTCAGATTTGTCTATATGGTTTGTTTCCGCTTAAAGTAGCCCTAGGCACAGACTGTTGAAATGCACTTTCATTGAGAGGGGTTGCCAAGCTTCTAAAAAATAACGAGTTTCCGAAATACCAGCAAATGTTTTCTCACCCAATCTTGATGATAGGTGGTGGTAATGATCAGTACAAAAAACCACTGGCTGACCAAATTGTGTTCTTCTAGGTTGAAGCGTTCGTCTACAGTAGCAGTTTTTATATGTAGGTTTCTCTCTGTTCTCTTCAATAAAGATAGATGAATTTGGAACTCTAAATCCACAATGGTTTGTAGTAGCTCTTTGAAACTTGACAAAATAAAGTACTTCTCAGTTTTGTCTTTATGGTTTATTTCCTCTTCAAGTAGCCCTAGGCACAGACTGTGGAAATGGATGTTCATTGAGAGGGGTTTCCAAGCTTCCAAAAAATAACGAGTTTCTGAAATACCAGCAAATATTTTTTCAACCAATCTTGATGATACTTGGTGGTAATGACAGGTACACAAATCCCACTTGGCACACCAAATTTTGTTCTTCTCATTTTAAGCGTTCGCTTACTGTAGCAGTTTTTATTTTTAGGTTTCCCTCTGTCCTCTCCTATATAGATAGATGAATTTGGTATTCTAAATCCAACATGGTTTGTAGTAGCTGTTTGAAAATTGACAAAATACAGGAGTTCTCAGTTTTGTCTCTATGGTTTGTTTCCTCTTCAAGTAGCCCTAGGCACAGACTGTGGAAAAGCACTTTCATTGAGAGGGTTTACCCAGCTTCAAATACATAACGAGTTTCCGAAATACCAGCAAATATTTTTTCACCCAATCTTGTTGATACGTGGTGGTAATGATCAGTACACAAAACACAATTGGCTGACTAAATTGTGTTCTACCAGGTTGAAGCGTTCATCTACAGTAGCAGTTTTTATATTTAGGTATCACTCTGTTCACTCCTATATAGATAGATGAATTTGGAACTATAAATCCAACATGGTATGTAGGAGCTCTTTGAAACTTGACAAAATAAAGGAGTTCTCAGATTTGTCTCTATGATTTGTTTCCGCTTCAAGTAGCCCTAGGCACAGACTGTGGAAAAGCACTTTCATTGAGAGGGGTTGCCAAGCTCCTAAGTAATAACAAGTTTCCGAAATACCAGCAAATATTTTTTCACCCAATCTTGATGATACGTGGTGGTAATGATAGGTACAAAAAACCCACTTGGCTGACCAGATTGTGTTCTTCTAGGTTGAGGCGTTCGTCTACAGTAGCAGTTTTTATATGTAGGTTTCACTCTGTTCTCTCCTATATAGATAGATGATTTTGGAACTCTATATCCAACATGGTTTGTAGTAGCTCTTTGAAACTTGACAAAATAAAGGAGTTCTCAGTTTTGTCTCTATGGTTTATTTCCTCTTCAAGTAGCTCTAAGCAGAGACTGTGGAAAAGAACTTTCATTGAAAGGGGTTGCCAAGCTTCTAAGAAATAAAGAGTTTCCGAAATACCAGCAAATATTTTTTCACCCAATGTGGATGATACATGGTGGTAATGACAAGTACAAAAATTCCACTTGGCTCACCAAATTTTGTTCTTCTAGGTTGAAGCGTTCGTTTACAACAGCAGTTTTTATTTTTAGGTTTCACCCTGTTCTATCCTTCATAGATAGATGAATTTGGAACTCTAAATCCAACATGGTTTTTAGTAGCTCTTTGAAACTTGACAAAAAATTTTAGTTCTCAGTTTTGTGTCTATGGTTTGCTTCCTCTTCAAGTAGCTCTAAGCAGAGACTGGGGAAAAGAACTTTCATTGAAAGGGGTTGCCAAGCTTCTAAGAAATAAAGAGTTTCCGAAATACCAGCAAATATTTTCTCACCCAATCTTGATGATACGTGGTGGTAATGATCAGTACAAAAAACCCACTGGCTGACCAAATTGAGTTCTTCTAGGTTGAAGCGTTCGTTACAGTACCAGTTTTTATATGTAGGTTTCACTCTGTTCTCTTCTATATAGATAGATGAATTTGGAACTCTAAATCCACAATGGTTTGTAGTAGCTCTTTGAAACTTGACAAAATAAAGTACTTCTCAGTTTTGTCTTTATGGTTTATTTCCTCTTCAAGTAGCCCTAAGCACAGACTGTGGAAACGGACTTTCATTGAGAGGGGTTTCCAAGCTTCCAAAAAATAACGAGTTTCCGAAATACCAGCAAATATTTTTTCAACCAATCTTGATGATACTTGGTGGTAATGACAGGCACACAAATCCCACTTGGCACAACAAATTTTGTTCTTCTCGTTTTAAGCATTCGTTTACTGTAGCAGTTTATATTTTTAGGTTTTCCTCTGACCTCTCCTATATAGATAGATGAATTTGGTATTCTAAATCCAACATGGTTTGTAGTAGGGCTTTGAAAATTGACAAAATAAAGGAGTTCTCAGTTTTGTCTCTATTTTTTGTTTCCTCTTCAAGTAGCCCTAGGCAGAGACTGTGGAAAAGCACTTTCATTGAGAGTGTTTACCCAGCTTCAAATAAATAACGAGTTTCCAAAATACCAGCAAATATTTTTTCACCCAACCTTGGTGATACGTGGTGGTAATGATCAGTACAAAAAACCCATTGGCTCACCAGATTGTGTTCTTCTAGTTTGAGGCGTTCGTCTACAGAAGCAGTTTTTATATGTAGGTTTCACTCTGTTCTCTTCTATATAGACAGATGAATTTGGAACCCTAAATCCAACATGGTTTGTAGTAGCTCTTTGAAACTTGACAAAATAAAGGAGTTCTCAGTTTTGTCTCTATGGTTTATTTTCTCTTCAAGTTGCCCTAGGCATAGACTGTGGAAAATTACTTTCAATGAGAGGGGTTGCCAAGCTTCCAAAAAATAACGAGTTTCTGAAATACCAGCAAATATTTTTTCACCCAATCTTGATGATACTTGGTGGTAATGATCGGTACACAAATCCCACTTGGCGCACCAAATTTTGTTCTTCTAGTTTTAAGCGTTCATTTACAGTAGCAGTTTATATTTTTAGGTTTCCCTCTGTTCTCTCCTATATAGATAGATGAATTTGGAACTCTATTTCCAACATGGTTTGTAGTAGCTCTTTGAAACTTGACAAAATAAAGGAGTTCTCAGTTTTGTCTCTATTTTTTGTTTCCTCTTCAAGTAGCCCTAGGCAGAGACTGTGGAAAAGCACTTTCATTGAGAGTGTTTACCCAGCTTCAAATAAATAACGAGTTTCCAAAATACCAGCAAATATTTTTTCACCCAACCTTGGTGATACGTGGTGGTAATGATCAGTACAAAAAACCCATTGGCTCACCAGATTGTGTTCTTCTAGTTTGAGGCGTTCGTCTACAGAAGCAGTTTTTATATGTAGGTTTCACTCTGTTCTCTTCTATATAGACAGATGAATTTGGAACCCTAAATCCAACATGGTTTGTAGTAGCTCTTTGAAACTTGACAAAATAAAGGAGTTCTCAGTTTTGTCTCTATGGTTTATTTTCTCTTCAAGTTGCCCTAGGCATAGACTGTGGAAAATTACTTTCAATGAGAGGGGTTGCCAAGCTTCCAAAAAATAACGAGTTTCTGAAATACCAGCAAATATTTTTTCACCCAATCTTGATGATACTTGGTGGTAATGATCGGTACACAAATCCCACTTGGCGCACCAAATTTTGTTCTTCTAGTTTTAAGCGTTCATTTACAGTAGCAGTTTATATTTTTAGGTTTCCCTCTGTTCTCTCCTATATAGATAGATGAATTTGGAACTCTATTTCCAACATGGTTTGTAGTAGCTCTTTGAAACTTGACAAAATAAAGGACTTCTCATTTTTGTCTCTATGGTTTGTTTCCTCTTCAAGTAGCTCTAAGCAGAGACTGTGGAAAAGAACTTTCATTGAAAGGGGTTGCCAAGCTTCCAAGAATTTACGAGTTTCCGAAATACCAGCAAATATTTTCTCACCCAATCTTGATGATACGTGGTGGTAATGATCAGTACACAAAACCCACTTGGCTGACCAAATTGTGTTCTTCTACGTTGAAGCGTTCATCTACAGTAGCAGTTTATATATTTAGGTTTCACTCTGTTCTCTCCTATATAGATAGATGAATTTGGAACTCTAAATCCAAGATGGTTTGTAGTAACTCTTTGAAAGTTGACAAAATAAAGGAGATCTCAGATTTGTCTATATGGTTTGTTTCCGCTTCAAGTAGCCCTAGGCACAGACTGTGGAAAAGCACTTTCATTGAGAGGGGTTGCCAAGCATCTAAAAAATAACGAGTTTCCGAAATACCAACAAATATTTTTTCACCCAATATGGATGATACATGGATGTAATGACAAGTACACAAATTCCACTTGGCTCACCAAATTTTGTTCTTCTAGGTTGAAGCCTTAGTTTACAATAGCAGTTTTTATTTTTAGGTTTCACCCTGTTCTATCATTTATAGATAGATGAATTTGGAACTCTAAATCCAACATAGATTTTAGTAGCTCTTTGAAACTTGACAAAATAAAGGAGTTCTCAGTTTTGTCTCTATGACATGTTTCCTCTTCAAGTGCCCTAAGCAGAGAGTGTGGAAAACCACTTTCATAGAAAGGGGTTGCCAAGCTTCCAAGAAATTACGAGTTTCCGAAATACCAGCAAATATTTTTTCACGGAATCTGTATGATACATGGTGGTAATGACAAGTACACAAATTCCACTTGGCTCACCAAATTTTGTTCTTCTAGGTTGAAGCGTTCGTTTACAGTAGCAGTTTTTATTTTTAGGTTTCCCTCTGTTCTCTCCTTTATAGATAGATGAATTTGGAACTCTAAATCCAACATGGTTTGTAGTAGCTCTTTGGAACTTGACAAAATAAAGGAGTTCTCAGTTTTGTCTTTATGGTTTGTTTCCTCTTAAAGTAGCCCTAGGCACAGACTGTAAAAAAGTACTTTCATTGAGATCGGTTGTAAAGTTTCTAAGAAATTACGAGTTTCTGAAATACCAGCAAATATTTTTTCACAGAATCTTGATGATACGTGGTGGTAATGATCAGAACACACATCCCACTTGGCTCACCAAATTGTGTTCTTCTAGGTTGAAGCGTTCTTCTACAGTAGCAGTTTTTATACTTAGGTTTCACTCTGTTCTCTCCTATATAGCTAGATGAATTTGGAACTCTAAATCCAATATGGTTTGTAGTAGCTCTTTGAAACTTGACAAAATAAAGTAGTTCTCAGTTTTGTCTTTATGGTTTGTTTCCTTTAAAGTAGCCCTAGGCACAGACTGTGGAAAAGCATTTTCATTGAGAGGGGTTGCCAATCTTCTAAGAAATAACGAGTTTCCGAAATACCAGCAAATATTTTTTCACCCAATCTTGATGATATGTGCTGGTAATGATCAGTACACAAAACGCACTTGGCTGACCAAATTGTGTTCTACTAGGTTGAAGCGTTCGTCTACAGTAGTATTTTTTATATGTAGGTTTCACTCTGTTCTCTTCTATATAGGTAGATGAATTTGGAACTCTAAATCCAACATGGTTTGTAGTAGCTCTTTGAAACTTGACAAAATAAAGTTGTCCTCAGTTTTGTCTCTATGGTTTATTTCCTCTTCAAGTAGCCCTAGGCACAGACTGTGGAAAAGCACTTTTTTTTTTAAAGAAAGGGTGAGAGAGAGAGGGAGAGAGAGAGAGAATTTTTTAACATTTTTTTTTAGTACTTGGTGGACACAACATCTTTGTTTGTACCTGTTGCTGAGGATCGAACCCGGGCCGCCCGCATGCCAGGCGAGCTTGCCACCACTTGAGCCACATCCCCAGCGCTGGAAAAGCACTTTCATTTAGAGGGGTTGCCAAGCTTCTAAGAAATAAGGAGTTTCCGAAATACCAGCAAATATTTTTTCACCCAATCTTGATGAAACTTTGTGGTAATGATCGGTACACAAATCCCACTTGGCTTAACAAATTTTGTTCTTCTAGTTTTAAGCGTTCGTTTACAGTAGCAGTTTATATATTTAGGTTTCCATCTCTTCTCTCTTATATAGATAGATGAATTTGGAACTCTAAATCCAACATGGTTTCTAGTAGGTCTTTGAAACTTGACAAAATAAAGGAGTTCACAGTTTTGTCTCTATGGCTTGTTTCCTCTTCAAGTGCCCTAAGCAGAGACTGTGGAAAAGCACTTTCATTGAAAGTGCTTGCCAAGCTTCCAAGAAATTATGAGTTTCCGAAATACCAGCAAATATTTTTTCACGGAATCTGGATGATACATGGTGGTAATGACAAGTACACAAATTTGACTTGGCTCACCACGTTTTGTTCTTCTAGGTTGAAACGTTCGTTTACAGCAGCAGTTTTTATTTTTAGGATTCCCTCTGTTCTCTCCTTTATAGATAGATGAATTTGGAACTCTAAATTCAACATGGTTTGTAGTAGCTCTTTGGAACTTGACAAAATAAAGGAGTTCTCACTTTTGCCTCTGTGGTTTGTTTCCTATTCAAGTAGCCCTAAGCAGAGACTGTGGAAAATGACTTCCCTGAGAGGGTTTGCCAAGCTTCGAAAAAATAACGAGTTTCTGAAATACCAGCAAATATTTTTCCACCCAATCTTGATGATACTTGGTGGTAATGATCAGTACACAAATCCCACTTGGCACACCAAATTGTGTTCTTCTAGGTTGCACCATTCGTCTACAGTAGCAGTTTTTATATTTAGGTTTCACTCTGTTCTCTCCTATATAGATAGATGAATTTGGAACTCTAAATCCAACATGGTTTGTAGTAGCTGTTTTAAACTTGACAAAATAAAGGAGTCCTCAGTTTTGCCACAATGGTTTGTTTCCTATTCAAGTAGCCCTATGCAGAGACTGTGGAAAAGCACTTTTATTGAAAGGGGTTGCCAAGCTTACAAGAAATTACGAGTTTCAAGAATACCAGCAAATATAATTTCACCCAATCTGCATGATACTTGTTGGTAATGACAGGTACACAAATCCCACTTGGCTCTCCAAATTTTGTTCTTCTAGGTTTAATCGTTCGTCTACAGCAGCAGTTTTTATATTTAGGTTTCACTCTGTTCTCTCCTATATAGCTAGATGAATTTGTGGTGGTAATGATCAGAACACACATCCCACTTGGCTCACCAAATTGTGTCCTTCTAGGTTGAAGCGTTCGTCTACAGTAGCAGTTTTTATACTTAGGTTTCACTCTGTTCTCTCCTATATAGCTAGATGAATTTGGAACTCTAAATCCAATATGGTTTGTAGTAGCTCTTTGAAACTTGACAAAATAAAGTAGTTCTCAGTTTTGTCTTTATGGTTTGTTTCCTTTAAAGTAGCCCTAGGCACAGACTGTGGAAAAGCATTTTCATTGAGAGGGGTTGCCAATCTTCTAAGAAATAACGAGTTTCCGAAATACCAGCAAATATTTTTTCACCCAATCTTGATGATATGTGCTGGTAATGATCAGTACACAAAACGCACTTGGCTGACCAAATTGTGTTCTACTAGGTTGAAGCGTTCGTCTACAGTAGTATTTTTTATATGTAGGTTTCACTCTGTTCTCTTCTATATAGGTAGATGAATTTGGAACTCTAAATCCAACATGGTTTGTAGTAGCTCTTTGAAACTTGACAAAATAAAGTTGTCCTCAGTTTTGTCTCTATGGTTTATTTCCTCTTCAAGTAGCCCTAGGCACAGACTGTGGAAAAGCACTTTTTTTTTTAAAGAAAGGGTGAGAGAGAGAGGGAGAGAGAGAGAGAATTTTTTAACATTTTTTTTTTTAGTACTTGGTGGACACAACATCTTTGTTTGTACCTGTTGCTGAGGATCGAACCCGGGCCGCCCGCATGCCAGGCGAGCTTGCCACCACTTGAGCCACATCCCCAGCGCTGGAAAAGCACTTTCATTTAGAGGGGTTGCCAAGCTTCTAAGAAATAAGGAGTTTCCGAAATACCAGCAAATATTTTTTCACCCAATCTTGATGAAACTTTGTGGTAATGATCGGTACACAAATCCCACTTGGCTTAACAAATTTTGTTCTTCTAGTTTTAAGGGTTCGTTTACAGTAGCAGTTTATATATTTAGGTTTCCATCTCTTCTCTCTTATATAGATAGATGAATTTGGAACTCTAAATCCAACATGGTTTCTAGTAGGTCTTTGAAACTTGACAAAATAAAGGAGTTCACAGTTTTGTCTCTATGGCTTGTTTCCTCTTCAAGTGCCCTAAGCAGAGACTGTGGAAAAGCACTTTCATTGAAAGTGCTTGCCAAGCTTCCAAGAAATTATGAGTTTCCGAAATACCAGCAAATATTTTTTCACGGAATCTGGATGATACATGGTGGTAATGACAAGTACACAAATTTGACTTGGCTCACCACGTTTTGTTCTTCTAGGTTGAAACGTTCGTTTACAGCAGCAGTTTTTATTTTTAGGATTCCCTCTGTTCTCTCCTTTATAGATAGATGAATTTGGAACTCTAAATTCAACATGGTTTGTAGTAGCTCTTTGGAACTTGACAAAATAAAGGAGTTCTCACTTTTGCCTCTGTGGTTTGTTTCCTATTCAAGTAGCCCTAAGCAGAGACTGTGGAAAATGACTTCCCTGAGAGGGTTTGCCAAGCTTCGAAAAAATAACGAGTTTCTGAAATACCAGCAAATATTTTTCCACCCAATCTTGATGATACTTGGTGGTAATGATCAGTACACAAATCCCACTTGGCACACCAAATTGTGTTCTTCTAGGTTGCACCATTCGTCTACAGTAGCAGTTTTTATATTTAGGTTTCACTCTGTTCTCTCCTATATAGATAGATGAATTTGGAACTCTAAATCCAACATGGTTTGTAGTAGCTGTTTTAAACTTGACAAAATAAAGGAGTCCTCAGTTTTGCCACAATGGTTTGTTTCCTATTCAAGTAGCCCTATGCAGAGACTGTGGAAAAGCACTTTTATTGAAAGGGGTTGCCAAGCTTACAAGAAATTACGAGTTTCAAGAATACCAGCAAATATAATTTCACCCAATCTGCATGATACTTGTTGGTAATGACAGGTACACAAATCCCACTTGGCTCTCCAAATTTTGTTCTTCTAGGTTTAATCGTTCGTCTACAGCAGCAGTTTTTATATTTAGGTTTCACTCTGTTCTCTCCTATATAGCTAGATGAATTTGTAACTCTAAATCCAACATTGTTTCTAGTAGCTCTTTGAAAGTTGACAAAATATAGTAGTTCTCAGTTTTGTCTCTATGATTTGTTTCCTCTTCAAGTAGCCCTAGGCACAAACTGTGGAAAAGCACTTTCAGTGAAAGGGTTTGCCAAGCTTCCAAGAAATTAGGAGTTTCCAAAATACCAGCAAATTTTTTTTTCACCCATCTGGAAGATACGTGTTGGTAATGACAAGTACACAAATCCCACTTGGCTCACCAAATTTTGTTCTTCTAGGTTGAAGCGTTCGTCTACAGTAGCAGTATTTGTATGTAGGTTTCACTCTGTTCTCTCTTATATAGACAGATGAATTTTGAACTCTAAATCCAACATGGTTTGTAGTAGCTCTTTGAAAGTTGACAAAATAAAGGAGTTCTCAGTTTTGTCTCTGTGGTTTGTTTTCTCTTCAAGTAGCCCTAGGCACAGACTGTGGAAAAACACTTTCATTGGGAGGGGTTGCCAAGCTTCTAAGAAATAACGAGTTTCCGAAATACCAGCAAATATTTTTTCACCCAATCTTGATGATACGTGGTGGTAATGAACAGTACACAAAACCCACTTGGCTGACCAAATTGTGTTCTTCTAGGTTGAAGCGTTCGTCTACACTAGCAGTTTTTACATTTAGGAATCACTCTGTTCTATTCTATATAGATACATGAATTTGGAACTCTAAATCCAACATGGTTTGTAGTAGCTCTTTGAAACTTGACAAAAAAAGTAGTTCTCAGTTTTGTTTCAATGATTTGTTTCCTCTTTAAGTAACCCTAAGCAGAGACTGTGCAAAAGCACTTTCATTGAGAGGGGTTGCCAAGCTTCCAAGTAATTACGAGTTTCCGAAATACCAGCAAATATTTTTTCACCCAATCTGCATGATACGTGTTGGTAATGACAGGTACACAAATCCCACTTGGCTCAACAAATTTTGTTCTTCTAGGATGAAGCATTCTTTTACAGTAGCAGTTTTTATATTTAGGTTTCACTCTGTTCTCTCCTATAGATAGATGAATTTGGAATTCTAAATCCAACTTGGTTTGTAGTAGCTCTTTGACACTTGACACAATAAAGTAGTTCTAAGTTTTGTCTCTATGGTTTGTTTCCTCTTCAAGTAGCCTTAGGCACAGACTGTGGAAAAGCACTTTCATTAAAAGGGATTGCCAAGTATCCTAGAAATTACGAGTTTCCGAAATACCAGCAAATATTTTTTCACCCAATCTGGATGATACGTGGTGGTAATGACAGGTACACAAATCCCACTTGGCTCACCAAATTTTGTTCTTCTAGGATGAAGCATTCGTTTACCGTAGCAGTTTTTATATTTAGGTTTTACTCTGTTCTCTCCTATATAGATAGTTTAATTTGGAACTCTAAATCCAACAAGGTTTGTAGTAGCTCTTGAAGGTTGACAAAACAAAGGAGTTCTCAGTTTTCTCTCTATGGTTTGTTTCCTCTTCAAGCAGCCCTAGGCACAGACTGTGGAAACGCATTTTCATTGAGAGCGGTTGCCAAGCTTCCAAGTAATTACGAGTTTCCGAGATACCAGCAAATACTTTTTCACCAAATCTTGATGATATTTGGTGGTAATGATCAGTACACAAATCCCACTTTGCTGACCAAATTTTTTCTTCTAGGTTTAAGCTTTCGTCTACAGTAGCAGTTTTTATATTTAGGTTTCACTCTGTTCTCTCCTATATAGATAGATGAATTTGGAACTCTCAATCCAATATGGTTTGTAGTAGCTCTTTGAAACTTGACAAAATAAAGTAGTTCTCAGTTTTTTTCACTATGGTTTGTTTCCTCTTCAAGTAGCTCGAGACACAGACTGTGGAAAAGCACTTTCACTGAGAGGGGTTGTCAAGCTTCCAAGAAATAAGGAGTTTTCGAAATACCAGCAAATATTTTTTTACCCAATCTTGATGATACTTGGTGGTAATGATCAGTACACAAATCCCACTTGGCTCACCAAATTTTGTTCTTCTTGTTTGAAGCGTTCGTTTACAGTAGCAGTTTGTATATTTTGGTTTACCTCTGTTCTCTCCTATATAGATAGATGAATTTGGAACTCTAAATCCAACATGGTTTGTGGTAGCTCTTTGAAAGTTGACAAAATAAAGGTGTTCTCAGTTTTGTCTGTATGGTTTCTTTCCTCTTCAAGTAGCCCTACGCACAGACTGTTGGAAAGCACTTTCATTGAGAAGGGTTGCCAAGCTTCTAAGAAATAACGAGCTTCCGAAATACCAGCAAATATTATTTCACCCAATCTTGATGATACTTGGTATAATGATCAGTACACAAATCCCACATGGCTCAGCAAAGTGTGTTCTTCTAGTTTGAAGCGTTCGTGTACAGTACCAGTTTTTATATTTTGATTTTCCTCTGTTCTCTCTTATATAGATAGATGAATTTGGAACTCTAAATCCAACATGGTTTGTAGTAGCATCTTGAAACATGACAAAAAATGTAGTTCTCAGTTTTGTCTCTATGGTGTGTTTCCTCTTCAAGTAGCCCTAAGCAGAGACTGTGGATAAGCACTTGCAGTGAAAGGGTTTGCCAAGCTTCCAAGAAATTAGGAGTTTCCAAAATACCAGCAAATTTTTTTCACCCAATCTGGAAGATACGTGTTGGTAATGACAAGTACACAAATCCCACTTGGCTCACCAAATTTTGTTCTTCTAGGTAGAAGTGTTCGTCTACAGTAGCAGTTTTTACATTTAGGTTTCACTCTGTTCTCTGCTATACAGATAGATGAATTTGGAACTCTAAATCCAACATGGTTTGTATTACCTCTTTGAAAGTTGACAAAATAAAGGAGTTCTCAGTTTTGTCTCTGTGGTTTGTTTCCTCCTCAAGTAGCCCTAGGCACAGACTGTGGAAAAGCACTTTCATTGAGAGGGGTTGCCAAGCTTCTAAGAAATAACGAGTTTCCGAAATACCAGGAAATATTTTTTCAACCAATTTGGATGAAACGTGGTGGTAATGACAGGTACATAAATCCCACTTGGCTCACCCAATTGTGTTCTTCTAGATTGAAGCCTTCGTCTACAGTAGCAGTTTTTATATGTAGGTTTCACTCTGTTCTCTCCTATATAGATAGATGAATTTGGAACTCTAAATCCAACATGGTGTGTAGTAGCTCTTTGAAACTTGACATAATAAAGGAGTCTCAGTTTTGTCTCTATGGTTTGCTTCCTCTTCAAGTAGCCCTAGGCACAGACTGTGAAAAAGCACTTTCATTGAGAGGGGTTGCCAAGCTTCTAAGAAATAACGAGTTTCCGAATTAGAGCAAACATTTTTTCACCCAATCTTGATGATACTTGGAGGCAATGATCGGTACACAAATCCCACTTGACTCATGAAATTTTGTTCTTCTAGTTTGAAGCGTTCTTTTACAGTAGCAGTTTTTATTTGTAGGTTTCCCTGTGTTCTCTCCTATATAGATAGATGAATATGGAACTCTAAATCCAACATGAATTGTAGTAGCTCTTTGAAACTTGACAAAATAAAGGAGTTCTCAGTTTTGTCTCTATGGTTTGTTTCCTCTTCAAGTAGTCCTAAGCAGAGAATGTGGAAATGCACTTTCATTGAGAGGGGTTGCCAGGCCTCTAAGAAATTACGAGTTTCCGAAATACCAGCAAATATTTTTTCACCCAATCTGGATGATACGTGGTGGTAATGACAAGTACACAAATCCCACTTGGCTCACCAAATTTTGTTCTTCTAGGTTCAAGCGTTCGTTTACAGTAGATGTTTTTATTTTTAGGTTTCACTCTGTTCTCTCCTATATAAATAGATGAATTTGGAACTCTAAATCCAGCATGGTTTGTAGTAGCTCTTTGAAACTTGACAATATAAAGGAGTTCTCAGTTTTGTCTCTATGGTTTGTTTCCTCTTCAAGTAACCCTAGGCACTGACTGTGGAAAAGCACTTTCATTGAGAGGGGTTGCCAAGCTTTTAAGAAATAACGAGTTTCCGAAATACCAGCAAATATTTTTTCACCCAATCTTGATGATAAGTGGTGGTAATGATCAGTACACAAATCCCACTTGGCTCACCAAATTCTGTTCATCTAGGTTGAAGCGTTCGTCTACAGTAGCTGTTTATATATGTAATTTTCATTCTGTTCTCTCTTATATAGATAGATGAATATGGAACTCTAAACCAACATGGTTTGTAGTAGCTCTTTGAAACTTGACAAAATAAAGTAGTTCTCAGTTTTATCTCTATGGTTTGTTTCCTCTTCATGTAGCCCTAGGCACAGACTGTGGAAAAGCACTTTCATTGAAAAGGGTTGCCAAGCGTCTTAGAAATAACGAGTTTCGGAAATAGCAGCAAATATTTTTTCACCCAACCTTGATGATTATTGGTGGTAATGATCGGTACAGAAATCCCACTTGGCTCACCATATTTTGTTCTTCTAGGTTGAAGGGTTCGTTTACAGTAGCAGTTTTTATTTTTAGGTTTCACTCTGTTCTCTCCTATATAGATAGTTGAATTTGGAACTCTAATACCAACATGGTTTGTAGTAGCTCATTGAAACTTGACAAAATAAAGGAGTTCTCAGTTTTGTCTCTATGGTTTGTTTTCTCTTTATGTAGCCCTAGTCACAGAATGTGGAAAAGAATTTTCATTGAGAGGGGTTGCCAAGCTTCTAAGAAATAACGAGTTTCCAAAAAACAGCAAATATTTTTTTCACCCAATCTTGATGATACTTGGTCGTAATGATCAGTGCACAATACCACTTGGCTCACCAAAATGTGTTCTTCTAGGTTGAAGCGTTCGTTTACAGTGGCAGTTTATATTTTTAGGTTTACCTCTGTTTTCTCCTATATAGATAGCTGAATTGGGAACTCTAAATCCAACATGGTTTGTAGTAGCTTTTTGAAAGTTGACAAAAAGTAGTTCTCAGTTTTGTCTCTATGGGTTGTTTCCTCTTCAAGTAGCACTAAGCAGAGATAGTGGAAAATCAATTTCATTGAAAGGGGATGCCAAGGTTCCAAGAAATTACGAGTTCCCGAAATACCAGCAAATATTTTTTCACCCAATCTTGATGATACGTGGTGGTAATGACAAGTACAAAAATCCCACTTGGCTCACCAAATTTTGTTCTTCTAGGTTGAAGCGGTCGTTTACAGTAGTAGTTTTTATTGTTAGGTTTCACTCTGTTCTCTCCTATATAGATAGATGAATTTGGAACTCTAAATCCAACATGGTTTGTAGTAGCTCTTTGAAACTGAACAAAAAAAAGTAGTTCTCAGTTTTGTCTCTATGGTTTGGTTCCTCTTCAAGTAGCCCTAGGCACAGACAGTAAGAAAGCACTTTCATTGAGAGGGGTTGCCAAGCTTTTAAGAAATAACGAGTTTCCGAAATACCAACAAATATTTTTTCACCCAATCTTGATGATACTTGGTGGTAATAATCGGTACACAAATCCCACTTGGCTCACCTAATTGAGTTCTTCTAGATTGAAGCATTCGTCTACAGTAGCAGTTTTTATATGTAGGTTTCAGTCTGTTCTCTCTTATATAGATAGATGAATTTGGAACTCTATATCCAACATGGTTTTTACTAGCTCTTTGAAACTTGACCAAAGAAAGTAGTTCTCAGTTTTTTCTCTATGGTTTGTTTAGTCTTCAAGTAGCCCTAGGCACAGACTGTGGAAAAGCACTTTGATTGAAAGGGGTTGCCAAGCTTCCAACAAATAACGAGTTTCCGAAATACCAGCAAATATTTTTTCACCCAATCTTTATGATACGTAGTGGTAATGACAAGTACACAAATCCCACTTGGCTCACCAAATTTTGTTCTTCTAGGTTGATGCGGTCGTTTACAGTAGCAGTTTTTATTTTTAGGTTTCACACTGTTCTCTCCTATATAGATAGATGAATTTGGAACTCTGAATCCAACATTGTTTGTTGTAGCTCTTTGAAACTTAACAAAAAAAGTATTTCTCAGTTTTCTCTCTGTGGTTTGTTTCCTCTTCAAGTAGCCCTAAGCAGAGACTGTGGAAAAGCACTTACATTGAAAGGGGTTGCCAAGCTTCCAAGAAATTTCGAGTTTCCGAAATACCAGCAAATATTTTTTCACCCAATCTTAATGATAATTGGTGGTAATGACAAGTACACAAATCCCACTTGGCTCACCAAATTTTGTTCTTCTAGGTTGAAGCGGTCGTTTACAGTAGCAGTTTTTATTTTTAGGTTTCACTCTGTTCTCTCCTATAACGATAGATGAATTTGGAACTCTAAATCCAACATGGATTGTAGTAGCTCTTTGAAACTTGACAAAATAAAGGAGTTCTCAGTTTTGTCTCTATGGTTTGTTTCCTCTTCAAGTAGCCCTAGGCACAGACTGTGGAAAAGAACTTTCATTGAGAGGGGTTGCCCAGCTTCTAAGAAATAACGAGTTTCAGAAATACCAGCAAATATTTATTTACCCAATCTTGATGATACGTGGTGGTAATGACAAGTACACAAATCCCACTTGGCTCACCAAATTTTGTTCTTCTAGGTTGAAGCTGTCGTTTACAGTAGCAGTTTTTATTTTTAGGTTTCCCTCTGTTCTCTCCTATATAGATAGATGAATTTGGAACTCTAAATCCAACATGGTTTGTAGTAGCTCTATGAAACTTAACAAAAAAAGTAGTTCTCAGTTTTGTCTCTATGGTTTGTTTGCTCTTCAGGTAGCCCTAGGCACAGACTGTAAAAAAGCATTTTCATTGAGAGGGTTTGCCAAGCTTCTAAGAAATTAAGAGTTTCCGAAATACCAGCAAATATTTTTTCACCCAATCTGGATGATACTTGGTGGTAATAATCGGTACACAAATCCCACTTGGCTCACCTAATTGAGTTCTTCTAGATTTAAGCATTCATCTACAGTACCATTTTTAATATGTAGGTTTCAGTCTGTTCTCTCTTATATAGATAAATGAATTTTGAACTCTAAATCCAACATGGTTTGTACTAGCTCTTTGAAACTTGACAAAATAAAGTAGTTCTCAGTTTTGTCTCTATATTTTGTTTCCTCTTCAAGTAGCCCTAGGCACAGACTGTGAAAAAGCACTTTGATTGAAAGGGGTTGCCAAGCTTCCAACAAATAACGAGTTTCCGAAATACCAGCAAATATTTCTTCACCCAATCTTGATGATACGTAGTGGTAATGACAAGTACACAAATCCCACTTGGCTCACCAAATTTTGTTCTTCTAGGTTGATGCGGCCCTTTACAGTAGCAGTTTTTATTTTTAGGTTTCACTCTGTTCTCTCCTATATATATAGATGAATTTATAACTCTGAATCCAACATTGTTTGTTGAACCTCTTTGAAACTTAACAAAAAAAGTATTTCTCAGTTTTGTCTCTATGGTTTGTTTCCTCTTCAAATAGCCCTAAGCAGAGTCTGTGGAAAAGCACTTACATTGAAAGGGGTTGCCAATCTTACAAGAAATTTCGAGTTTCCGAAATATCAGCAAATATTTTTTCAACAAATCTGGATGATACTTGGTGGTAATGACAAGTACACAAATGCCACTTTGTTCACCAAATTTTGTTCTTCTCGGTTGAAGCGTTCGTTTACAGTAACAGTTTTATTTTTAGGTTTCACTCTGTTCTCTCCTACATAGATAGATGAATTTGGAACTCTAAATCCAACATGGTTTGTAGTAGCTCTTTGAAACTTGAAATATAAGGAGTTCTCAGTTTTGTCTCTGTGGTTTGTTTCCTCTTCAAGTAGCCCTAGGCACAGACTGTGGAAAAGCACTTTCATTTAAAAGGGTTGCCAAGCTTCTAAGAAATAACGAGTTTCGGAAATAGCAGCAAATATTTTTTCACCCAACCTTGATGATTATTGCTGGTAATGATCGGTACAGAAATCCCACTTGGCTCACCATAGTTTGTTCTTCTAGGTTGAAGGGTTCGTTTACATTAGCAGTTTTTATTTTTAGGTTTCACTCTGTTCTCTCCTATATAGATACTTGAATTTGGAACTCTAATACCAACATGGTTTGTAGTAGCTCATTGAAACTTGACAAAATAAAGGAGTTCTCAGTTTTGTCTCTATGGTTTGTTTTCTCTTTATGTAGCCCTAGTCACAGAATGTGGAAAAGAATTTTCATTGAGAGGGGTTGCCAAGCTTCTAAGAAATAACGAGTTTCCAAAAAACAGCAAATATTTTTTTCACCCAATCTTGATGATACTTGGTCGTAATGATCAGTGCACAAATCCCACTTGGCTCAACAAAATGTGTTCTTCTAGGTTGAAGCATTCGTCTACAGTAGCAGTTTTTATATGTAGGTTTTAATCTGTTCTCTCTTATATAGATAGATGAATTTGGAACTCTAAATCCAACATGGTTTTTACTAGCTCTTTGAAACTTGACAAAAGAAAGTAGTTCTCAGTTTTGTCTCTATGGTTTGTTTCCTCTTCAAGTAGCCCTAGGCACAGACTGTGGAAAAGCACTTTGATTGAAAGGGGTTGCCAAGCTTCCAACAAATAACGAGTTTCCGAAATACCAGCAAATATTTTTTCACCCAATCTTGTTGATACGTAGTCGTAATGACAAGTACACAAATCCCACTTGGCTCACCAAATTTTGTTCTTCTAGGTTGATGCGGTCGTTTACAGTAGCAGTTTATATTTTTAGGTTTCACACTGTTCTCTCCTATATAGATAGATGAATTTGGAACTCTGAATCCAACATTGTTTGTTGTACCTCTTTGAAACTTAACAAAAAAGTATTTCTCAGTTTTGTCTCTATGGTTTGTTTCCTCTTCAAATAGCCCTAAGCAGAGTCTTTGGAAAAGCACTTACATTGAAAGGGGTTGCCAATCTTACAAGAAATTTCGAGTTTCCGAATTATCAGCAAATATTTTTTCACCAAATCTGGATGATACTTGGTGGTAATGACAAGTACACAAATCCCACTTTGTTCACCAAATTTTGTTCTTCTCGGTTGAAGCGTTCGTTTACAGTAACAGTTTTTATTTTTAGGTTTCACTGTTCTCTCCTACATAGATAGATGAATTTGGAACTCTAAATCCAACATGATTTGTAGTAGCTCTTTGAAACTTGAAAAATAAGGAGTTCTCAGTTTTGTCTCTGTGGTTTGTTTCCTCTTCAAGTAGCCCTAGGCACAGACTGTGGAAAAGCACTTTCATTGAGAGGGGTTGCCAAGCTTCTAAGAAACAACGAGTTTCCGAAATACCAGGAAATATTTTTTCACCCAATCTTGATGATACGTGGTGGTAATGACAAGTACACAAATCCCACTTGGCTCACCAAATTTTGTTCTTCTAGGTTGAAGCTGTCGTTTACAGTAGCAGTTTTTATTTTTAGGTTTCCCTCTGTTCTCTCCTATATAGATAGATGAATTTGGAACTCTAAATCCAACATGGTTTGTAGTAGCTCTCTGAAACTTGACAAAGTAAAGTAGTTCTTATTTTTTTCTCTATGGTTTGTTTTCTATTCCATTAGACCTAGGCACAGACTGTGGAAAAGCACTTTCATTGAAAGGGGTTCCCAAGCTTCCTAGAAATAACGAGTTTCCGAAATACCATCAAATACTTTTTCACTCAATCTTGATGATACTTTGTGGTAATGATTGGTACACAAATCCCACTTGGCTCACCAAATTTTTTTCTTCTAGTTTGAAGCGTTCGTTTACAGTAGCAGTTTATATTTTTAGGTTTCCCTCTGTTCTCTCCTATATGCATAGATGAATTTGGAACTCTAAAGCCAACATGGTTTGTAGTAGCTCTTTAAAACTTGATAAGAAAAAGTAGTTCTCACTTATGTCTCTATGATTTGTTTCCTCTTCAAGTTGCCCTAAGCAGAAACTGTTGAAAAGCACTTTCATTGAAAGGTTTTGCCAAGCTTACAAGAAATTACGAGCTTCTGAAATACCAGCAAATATTTTTTCACCCAATCTGGATGATACGTGGTGGTAATGACAAGTACACAAATCCCACTTGGCTCACCAAATTTTGTTCTTCTAGGTTGAAGCCTTCCTTAAAGTAGCAGTTTTAATACGTAGGTTTCACTCTGTTCTCTCCTATATAGATAGATGAATTTGGAACTCTAAATCAAACATGGTTTGTAGTAGCTCTTTGAAATTTGACAAAATATAGGAGTTCTCAGTTTTGTCTCTATGGATTGTTTCCTCTTCAAGTAACCCTAGGCACAGACTGCGGAAAAGCACTTTCATTGAGAGGGGTTGCCAAGCTTCTAAGAAATAACGAGTTTCTCAAACACCAGCAAATATTTTTTCACCTAATCTTGATGATACTTGGGTTAAATGATCAGTACACAAATCCCACTTGGCTCACCAACTTTTGTTCTTCTAGGTTGAAGTTTTCGTCTACAGTAGCAGTTTTTATATTTATGTTATACTTTGTTCTCTCCTATATAGATAGATGAATATGGAACTCTAAATCCAACATGGTTTGTGGTAGCTCTTTCAAACTTGAAAAATATAGGAGTTCTCAGTTTTTTCTCTATGGTTTGTTTTCTCTTCAAGTAGAAATAGGCACAGACTGTGGATAGCATTTTCATTGAGATGGGTTGCCAAGCTTCCAAGAAATTAAGAGTTTCCAAAATACCAGCAAATATTTTTTCATCCAATCTTGATGATACGTGGTGGAAATGATCAGTACACAAATACCACTATGCTCACCAAATTGTGTTCTTCTGGGTTGAAGCGTTCGTCTACAGTAGCTGTTTATATATGTAGTTTTCACTCTGTTCTCTCTTATATAGATAGATTAATTTGGAACTCTGAAACCAACATAGTTTTTAGTACCTCTTTGAAACTTGACAAAATAAAGTAGTTCTCAGTTTTGTCTGTATGGTTTGTTTCCTCTTCAAGTAGCCCTAGGCACAGACTGTTGAAAAGCACTTTCATTGAAAGGGTTTGCTGCTTCCAAGAAATAACGAGTTTCCGAAATACCACCAAATATTTTTTCACCCAATCTTGATGATTCTTGGTGGTAGTGATCGGTACACAAATCCCACTTGGCTCTCCAAATTTTGTTCTTTTAGTTTGAATCGTTCATTTACAGTATCAGTTTATATTTTTAGGTTTCCCTCTGTTCGCTCCTATATAGAGAGATTACTTTGGAACTCTAAATACAACATGGATTGTAGTAGCTCTTTGAAACATCAAAAAATAAAGGAGTTCTCTGTTTTGTCACTATGATTTGTTTCCTCTTCTAGTAGCCCTAAGCAGAGACTGTGGAAAAGCACTTTAATTGAAAGGGGTTGCAAAGCTTCCAAGAAATTACGAGTTTCCGAAATACCAGCAAATATTTTTTCACCCAATCGTGATGATACTTGGTGGTAAGATTGAGTACACAAATCCCACTTGGCTCACCAAATTGTGTTCTTCTAGGTTGAAGTGTTCATCTACAGTAGCAGTTGGTTTATTTATGTTTCACTCTGTTCTCTCCTATATAGATAGATCAATTTGGAATTCTAAATCCAACATGGTTTGTAGTAGCGCTTTGAAACTTGACAAAATAAAGGAGTTCTCACTTTTGTCTCTATGATTTGTTTCCTCTTTAAGTAGCCCTAGGCACAGAATGTGGAAAAGCAATTTCATTGAGAGGGGTTGCCAAGCTTCTAAGAAATAACGAGTTTCCGAAATACCAACAAATATTTTTTCACCCAATCTTGATGATACTTGGTGGTAATGATCAGTAAACAAATTCCACTTGGCTCACCAAATTTTGTTCTTCTAGGTTTAAGCGTTCGTCTACAGTAGCAGGTTTTATATTTAGGTTTCACTCTGTTCCCTCCTATGTAGATACTTGAATTTGGAACACTAAATTCAAAATGGTTTGTAGTAGCTCTTTGAAACTTGGCAAAATATAGGAGTTCTCAGTTTTGTCTCTACGGTTTGTTTCCTCTTCAAGTAGCCCTAGGCACAGACTGTGGAAAAGCACTTTCATTTAGAGGAGTTGCCAAGCTTGAAAGAAATAACGATTTTCCGAAATACCAGCAAATATTTTTTCACCCAATCTTGATGATACGTGGTTGAAATGATCAGTGGACAAATACCACTTGGCTCACCAAATTGTGTTCTTCTAGGTAGAAGCGTTCGTCTACAGTAGCTATTTTTATATGTAGTTTTCACTCTGTTCTCTCTTATATAGACAGATGAATTTGGAACTCTAAATTCAACATCGTTTGTAGTAGCTCTTTGAAACTTGACAAAATAAAGTTGTCCTCAGTTTTGTCTCTATGGATTCTTTCCTCTTAAAGTAGCCCTAAGCAGAGACTGAGGAAAATCACTTTCTTTGAAAGGGGTTGCAAAACTTCCAAAAATTACGAGTTTCCAAAATACCAGCAATTATTTTTTCACCCAATCTTGATGATAATTGGTGGTAATGATCAGTACACAAATCCCACTTGGCTCACCAAATTTTGTTCTTCTAGGTTGAAGCGTTCGTCTACAGTAGCGGTTCTTATATTTATGCTTCACTCTGTTCTCTCCTATATAGATAGATGAATTTGGAACTCTAAATCCAACATGGTTTGTAGTAGTTCTTTGAAACTATACAAAATAAAGGAGTTCTGAGTTTTGTCTCTATGGTTTGTTTTCTCTTTATGTAGCCCTAGTCACAGAATGTGGAAAAGAACTTTCATTGAGAAGGGTTGCCAAGCTTCTAAGAAATAACGAGTTTCCAAAAACCAGCAAATATTTTTTTCACCCAATCTTGATGATACTTTGTCGTAATGATCAGTGCACAAATCCCACTTGGCTCACCAAAATGTGTTCTTCTAGGGTGAAGCGTTCGTTTACAGTAGCAGTTTATATTTTTAGGTTTACCTCTGTTTTCTCCTATATAGATAGCTGAATTGGGAACTCTAAATCCAACATGGTTTGTAGTAGCTTTTTGAAAGTTGACAAAAAAAGTAGTTCTCAGTTTTGTCTCTATGGGTTGTTTCCTCTTCAAGTAGCACTAAGCAGAGACTGTGGAAAAGCAATTTCATTGAAAGGGGATGCCAAGGTTCCAGAAATTACGAGTTCCCGAAATACCAGCAAATATTTTTTCACCCAATCTTTATGATACGTGGTGGTAATGACAAGTACACAAATCCCACTTGGCTCACCAAATTTTGTTCTTCTAGGTTGAAGCGGTCGTTTACAGTAGCAGTTTTTATTGTTAGGTTTCACTCTGTTCTCTCCTATATAGATAGATGAATTTGGAACTCTAAATCCAACACGGTTTGTAGTAGCTCTTTGAAACTGAACATAAAAAAGTAGTTGTCAGTTTTGTCTCTATGGTTTGTTTCCTCTTCAAGTAGCCCTAGGCACAGACAGTAAAAAAGCACTTTCATTGAGAGGGGTTGCCAAGCTTTTAAGAAATAACGAGTTTCCGAAATACCAGCAAATATTTTTTCACCCAATCTTGATGATACTTGGTGGTAATAATCGGTACACAAATCCCACTTGGCTCACCTAATTGATTTCTTCTAGATTGAAGCATTCGTTTACAGTAGCAGTTTTTATATGTAGGTTTCAGTCTGTTCTCTCTTATATAGATAGATGAATTTGGAACTCTAAATCCAACATGGTTTTTACTAGCTCTTTGAAACTTGACAAAATAAAGGAGTTCTCAGTTTGTCTCTATGGTTTGTTGCCTCTTCAAGTAGCCCTAGGTACAGACTCTGGAAAAACACATTCTTTGACAGGGGTTGCCAACCTTCTAAGAAATAACGAGTTTCCCAAATACCAGCAAATATTTTTTCACCCAATCTGCATGATACGTGGTGGTAATAATCAGTACACAAATCCCACTTGGCTCACCAGATTTTGTTCTTCTACGTTGAAGCGTTCATCTACAGTAGTCGTTTTTATATTTAGGTTTCCCTCTGTTCTCTCCTATATAGATAGATGAATTTGGAACTCTAAATCCAACATGGTTTGTAGTCGCTCTTTGAAACTTGACAAAAAAAAAAGTACTTCTCAGTTTTGTCTCTATGGTTTGTTTCCTCTTCAAGTATCACCAAGCGGAGACTGTGGAAAAGCACTTTCTTTGAAAGGGGTTGCAAAGCTTCCAAGAAGTAACGAGGTTCCTAAACACCAGCAAATATTTTTTCACCCAATCTTGATGATACTTGGTGGTAATGATCGGTACAAAAATCCCACTTTGCTCACCAAATTTTGTTCTTCTAGGTTGAAGCGTTCATCTACAGTGTCAGTTTTTATGTTTAGGTTTCACTCTGTTCTCTTCTATGTAGATAGATGAATTTGGAACTCTAAATCCAACATGGTTTGTAGTAGCTCTTTGAAACCTGATAAAAATAGTACTTCTAAATTTTGTCTCTATGGTTTGTTTTTTCTTCAAGTAGCCCTAAGCAGAGACTCTGGAAAAGCACTTTCATTGAAAGGGGTTGAAAGCTTCCAAGAAATTACGAGTTTCCGAAATACCAGCAAATATTTTTTCACCAAATCTTGATGATACGTGGTGGTAATGACAAGTACACAAATCCCACATGGCTCACCAAATTTTATTCTTCTAGGTTGAAGCGTTCGTTTCAAGTAGCAGTTTTTATTTTTAGGTTTCACTCTGTTCTCTCCTATATAGATAGATGAATTTGGAACTCTAAATCCAACATGGTTTGTAGTAGCTCTTTGAAACTTGACAGAAAAAAATTAGTTCTCAGTTTTGTCTCTATGGTTTGTTTCCTCTTCCAGTAGCCTTAAGCAGAGACTGTGCAAAAGCACTTTCATTGAAAGGGGTTGCCAAGCATCCAAGAAATTACGAGTTTCCGAAATACCAGCAAATATTTTTTCACCCAATCTTGATGATACGTGGTGGTAATGATCGGTACACAAATCCCACTTGGCTCACAAATTTTGTTCTTCTAGGTTGAAGCGTTCCTTTACAGTAGCAGTTTTTATTTTTAGGATTCCCTCTGTTCTCTCCTATATAGATGGATGAATTTGGAACTCTAAAACCAACATGGTTTGTAGTAGCTCTTTGAAACTTGACAAAATAAAGGAGTTCTCAGTTTTGTCTCTATGGTTTGTTTCCTCTTCAAGTAGCCCTAGGCACAGACTGTGGAGAAGCACTTTGATTGAAAGGGGTTGCCAAGGTTCCAAGAAATAACGAGTTTCTGAAATACCAGCAAATATTTTTTCACCCAAACTTGATGATACTTGGTGGTAATGATCAGTCCACAAATCCCACTTGACTCACCAAATTTTGTTCTTCTAGGTTGAAGCGTTCGTCTACAGTATCAGTTTTTATATTTAGGTTTCACTCTGTTCTCTTCTATGTAGATAGATGAATTTGGAACTCTAAATCCAACATGGTTTGTAGTAGCTCTTTTAAACTTGACAAAAAAAAGTAGTTCTCAGTTTTGTCTCTATGGTTTGTTTCCTCTTCAAGTAGCCCCAGGCACAGACTGTGGAAAAGCACTTTCATTGAGAGGGGTTGCCAAACTTCTAAGAAATAACGAGTTTCCGAAATACCAGCAAATACATTTTCAACCAGTCTTGTTGATACTTGGTGGTAATAATCAGTACACAAATGCCACTGGGCTCACCAAATTTTGTTCTTCTAGGTTGAAGCGTTCATCTACAGTATCAGTTTTTATATTTAGGTTTCACTCTGTTCTCTTCTATGTAGATAGATGAATTTGGAACTCTAAATCCAACATGGTTTGTAGTAGCTCTTTGAAACCTGACAAAAAAAGTACTTCTCAGTTTTGTCTCTATGGTTTGTTTTTTCTTCAAGTAGCCCTAATCAAAGACTGTGGAAAATCACTTTCATTGACAGGGGTTGCCAAGCTACCAAGAAATTATGAGTTTCCGAAATACCAGCAAATATTTTTTCACCCAATCTGGATGATATGTGGTGGTAATGATCGGTACACAAATCCCACTTGGCTCACCAAATTTTGTTCTTCTAGGTTGAAGCGTTCATTTACTGTAGCAGTTTTTATTTTTACGTTTTCCTCTGTTCTCTCCTATATAGATAGATGAATTTGGAACTCTAAATCCAACATGGTTTGTAGTAGCTTTTTGAAACTTGACAAAATAAAGGACTTCTCAGTTTTGTCTTTATGGTTGGTTTCCCCTTCAAGTAGCCCTAGGCACAGACTGAGGAAAAGCACTTTAATTGAGAGGTGTTGCCAAGCTTCTAGAAATAACGAGTTTCCGAAATACCAGCAAATATTTTTTCACCCAATCTTGATGATACGTGGTGGTAATGACAAGTACACAAATCCCACTTGGCTCAACAAATTTTGTTCTTCTATGTTGAAGCGTTCGTTTACAATAGCAGTTTTTATTTTTAGGTTTCACTCTGTTCTCTCCTATATAGATAGATGAATTTGGAACTCTAAATCCAACATGGTTTCTAGTAGCTCTTTGAAACGTGACCCAATAAAGGATTTCTCAGTTTTGTCTCTATGGTTTGTTTCCTCTTCAAGTAGCCCTAGGCACAGACTCTGGAAAAGCACTTTCATTGAGAGGGTTTGCCAAGCTTCTAAGAAATAATGAGTTTCCGAAATGCCAGCAAATATTTTTTCACACAATCTTGATGATACTTGGTGGTAATGATCAGTACACAAATCCCACTTGGCTACCCAAATTTTCTTCCTCTAGGTTGACGCGTTCTTCTACAGTAGCAGTTTTTATTCTTATGTTTCACTCTGTTGTCTAATATGTAGATAGATGAATTTGGAACTCAATATCCAACATGGTTTGTAGTAGCTCTTTGAAACTTGACAAAATAAAGGAGTTCTCAGTTTGTTCTCTATAATTTGTTTACTCTTCAAGGAGCCCAAAGAAGAGACTGTGGAAAAGCATTTTCATTGAAAGAGGTTGCCAAGATTCCAAGAAATAACGAGTTTCCGAAATACCAGCAAATATTTTATCACCCAATCTTGATGATACTTGGTGGTAATGATCAGTACACAAATCCCACTTTGCTCACCAAATTTTGTTCTTCTAGGTTGAAGCGTTCGTCTACGGTAGTCGTTTTTATATTTAGGTTTTCCTCTGTTCTCTCCTTTATAGATAGATTAATCTGGAACGCTAAATAAAACATGGTTTGTAGTCGCTCTTTGTAACTTGACAAAATAAAGGAGTTCTCAGTTTTGTCTCAATGGTTTGTTCCTCTTCAAGTAGCCCTAACCAGAGACTGTGGAAAAGCACTTTAATTGAAAGAGGTTGCCAAGCTTCAAGAAATAACGAGTTTCTGAAACACCAGCAAATATTTTTTTCTCCCAATCTTGATGATACTTGGAGGTAATGATCGGTACACAAATCCCACTTGGCTCACCAAATTTTGTTCTTCTAGGTTGAAGCGTTCATCTACAGTATCACTTTTTATGTTTAGGTTTCACTCTGTTCTCTCCTATATAGATAGATGAATTTGGAACTCTAAATCCAACAAGGTTTGTAGTAGCTCTTTGAAACTTGACAAAATAAAGGACTTCTCAGATTTGTCTCTATGGTTTGTTTCCTCTTCAAGTAGCCCTAAGCAGAAACTGTGGAAAAGCACTTTCATTGAAAGGGGTTGCCAAGCTTCCAAGAAATAACGAGTTTCCGAAATACCAGCAAATATTTTTTCAGCCAATCTTGATGATACTTGGTCGTAATGACAAGTACACAAATCCCACTTGACTCACCAAATTCTGTTCTTCTAGGTTGAACCGTTCGTTTACAGTAGCAGTTTTTATTTTTAGGTTTCCCTCTGTTCTCTCATATATAGATAGATGAATTTGGAACTCTAAATCCAACATGGTTTGTAGTAGCTCTTTGAAACTTGACAAAATAAAGGACTTCTTACTTTTGTCTCTATGGTTGTTTCCTCTTCAAGTAGCCCTAGGCACAGACTGTGGAAAAGCACTTTCATTGAGAGGGGTTGCCAAGCTTCTAAGAAATAACGAGTTTCCGAAATACCAGCAAATATTTTTTCACCCAGTCTTGATGATACTTGGTGGTAATGATCAGTACACAAAACCCACTTGGTCACCAAATTTTGTTCTTCTAGGTAGAAGCATTCGTCTACAGTAGTCGTTTTTATATTTAGGTTTGACTCTGTTCTCTCCTATATAGATAGATGAATTTGGAACTCTAAATCCTACATGGTTTATAGTCGGTCTTTGAAACATGACAAAAAAAAGTAGTTCTCAGTTTGTCTCTATGGTTTGTTTCCTCTTCAAGTAGCTCTAAGCAGAGACTGTGGAAAAGCACTTTCATTGAAAGGGGTTGCCAAGCTTCCAAAAAATAACGAGTTCCCGAAATACCAGCAAATATTTTGTCACCCAGTCTTTATGATACTTGGTGGTAATGACAAGTACACAAATCCCACTTGGCTCACCAAATTTTGTTCTTCTAGGTGGAAGCGTTCGTCTACAGTAGTCGTTTTTATATCTAGGTTTCCCTCTGTTCTCTCCTATATAGATAGATGAATTTGGAACTCTAAATCCAACATGGTTTGTAGTAGCTCTTTGAAACTTGACAAAATAAAGGAGTTCTCAGATTTGTCCCTATGGTTGTTTCCTCTTCAAGTAGCCCTAGGCACAGACTGTGGAAAAGCACTTTCATTGAGAGGGGTTGCAAAGCTTCTAAGAAATAACGAGTTTCCGAAATACCAGCAAATATTTTTTTCACCCAATCTTGATGATACTTGGTGGTAATGATCGGTACACAAATCCCACTTGACTCACCAAATTTTCTTCTTCTAGGTTGAGCGTTCTTTTACAGTAGCATTTTATATTTTTAGGTTTCACTCTGTTCTCTCCTATATAGATACATGAATTTGGAACTCTAAATGCCACATGGTTTGAGTAGCTCTTTGAAACTTGACAAAAAAAAGTAGTTCTCAGATTTGTCTCTATGGTTGTTTCCTCCTCAAGTAGCCCTAAGCAGAAACTGTGGAAAAGCACTTTCATTGAAAGGGGTTGCCAAGCTTCTAAGAAATCACGAGTTTATGAAATACCAGCAAATATTTTTTTACCCAATCTTGATGATACGTGGTGGTAATGATCGGTACAAAAATCCCACTTGGCTCACCAAATTTTGTTCTTCTAGGTTGAACCGTTCGTTTACAGTAGCAGTTTTTATTTTTAGGTTTCCCTCTGTTCTCTCATATATAGATAGATGAATTTGGAACTCTTAATCCAACATGGTTTGTAGTAGCACTTTGAAACTTGACAAAAAAAAAGTAGTTCTCAGTTTTGTCTCTCTGGTTTGTTTTTTCTTCAAGTAGCCCTAAGCAGAGACTGTGGAAAAGCACTTTCATTAAAAGGGGTTGCCAAGCTTCCAATAAATTACGAGTTTCGAAATACCAGCAAATATTTTTTCACCCAATCTTGATGATAAGTGGTCGTAATGACAAGTACACAAATCCCACTTGGCTCACCAAATTTTGTTCTTCTAGGTGGAAGCGTTCGTTTACTGTTGCAGTTTTTATTTTTGGTTTCACTCTGTTCTCTCCAAATAGATAGATGAATTTGGAACTCTAAATCCAACATGGTTTGTAGTAGCTCTTTGAAACTTGACAAAATAAAGGAGTTCACAGTTTTGTCTCTATGGTTGATTCCTCTTCAAGTAGCCCTAGGCACAGACTGTGGAAAAGCACTTTAATTGAGAGGTGTTGCCAAGCTTCTAGAAATAACGAGTTTCCGAAATACCAGCAAATATTTTTTCACCCAATCTTGATGATACGTGGTGGTAATGACAAGTACACAAATCCCACTTGGCTCAACAAATTTTGTTCTTCTATGTTGAAGCGTTCGTTTACAATAGCAGTTTTTATTTTTAGGTTTCACTCTGTTCTCTCCTATATAGATAGATGAATTTGGAACTCTAAATCCAACATGGTTTCTAGTAGCTCTTTGAAACGTGACCCAATAAAGGATTTCTCAGTTTTGTCTCTATGGTTTGTTTCCTCTTCAAGTAGCCCTAGGCACAGACTCTGGAAAAGCACTTTCATTGAGAGGGTTTGCCAAGCTTCTAAGAAATAATGAGTTTCCGAAATGCCAGCAAATATTTTTTCACACAATCTTGATGATACTTGGTGGTAATGATCAGTACACAAATCCCACTTGGCTAACCAAATTTTCTTCCTCTAGGTTGACGCGTTCTTCTACAGTAGCAGTTTTTATTCTTATGTTTCACTCTGTTGTCTAATATGTAGATAGATGAATTTGGAACTCAATATCCAACATGGTTTGTAGTAGCTCTTTGAAACTTGACAAAATAAAGGAGTTCTCAGTTTGTTCTCTATAATTTGTTTACTCTTCAAGGAGCCCAAAGAAGAGACTGTGGAAAAGCATTTTCATTGAAAGAGGTTGCCAAGATTCCAAGAAATAACGAGTTTCCGAAATACCAGCAAATATTTTATCACCCAATCTTGATGATACTTGGTGGTAATGATCAGTACACAAATCCCACTTTGCTCACCAAATTTTGTTCTTCTAGGTTGAAGCGTTCGTCTACGGTAGTCGTTTTTATATTTAGGTTTTCCTCTGTTCTCTCCTTTATAGATAGATTAATCTGGAACGCTAAATAAAACATGGTTTGTAGTCGCTCTTTGTAACTTGACAAAATAAAGGAGTTCTCAGTTTTGTCTCAATGGTTTGTTCCTCTTCAAGTAGCCCTAACCAGAGACTGTGGAAAAGCACTTTAATTGAAAGAGGTTGCCAAGCTTCAAGAAATAACGAGTTTCTGAAACACCAGCAAATATTTTTTCTCCCAATCTTGATGATACTTGGAGGTAATGATCGGTACACAAATCCCACTTGGCTCACCAAATTTTGTTCTTCTAGGTTGAAGCGTTCATCTACAGTATCACTTTTTATGTTTAGGTTTCACTCTGTTCTCTCCTATATAGATAGATGAATTTGGAACTCTAAATCCAACAAGGTTTGTAGTAGCTCTTTGAAACTTGACAAAATAAAGGACTTCTCAGATTTGTCTCTATGGTTTGTTTCCTCTTCAAGTAGCCCTAAGCAGAAACTGTGGAAAAGCACTTTCATTGAAAGGGGTTGCCAAGCTTCCAAGAAATAACGAGTTTCCGAAATACCAGCAAATATTTTTTCAGCCAATCTTGATGATACTTGGTCGTAATGACAAGTACACAAATCCCACTTGACTCACCAAATTCTGTTCTTCTAGGTTGAACCGTTCGTTTACAGTAGCAGTTTTTATTTTTAGGTTTCCCTCTGTTCTCTCATATATAGATAGATGAATTTGGAACTCTAAATCCAACATGGTTTGTAGTAGCTCTTTGAAACTTGACAAAATAAAGGACTTCTTACTTTTGTCTCTATGGTTGTTTCCTCTTCAAGTAGCCCTAGGCACAGACTGTGGAAAAGCACTTTCATTGAGAGGGGTTGCCAAGCTTCTAAGAAATAACGAGTTTCCGAAATACCAGCAAATATTTTTTCACCCAGTCTTGATGATACTTGGTGGTAATGATCAGTACACAAAACCCACTTGGTCACCAAATTTTGTTCTTCTAGGTAGAAGCATTCGTCTACAGTAGTCGTTTTTATATTTAGGTTTGACTCTGTTCTCTCCTATATAGATAGATGAATTTGGAACTCTAAATCCTACATGGTTTATAGTCGGTCTTTGAAACATGACAAAAAAAAGTAGTTCTCAGTTTTGTCTCTATGGTTTGTTTCCTCTTCAAGTAGCTCTAAGCAGAGACTGTGGAAAAGCACTTTCATTGAAAGGGGTTGCCAAGCTTCCAAAAAATAACGAGTTCCCGAAATACCAGCAAATATTTTGTCACCCAGTCTTTATGATACTTGGTGGTAATGACAAGTACACAAATCCCACTTGGCTCACCAAATTTTGTTCTTCTAGGTGGAAGCGTTCGTCTACAGTAGTCGTTTTTATATCTAGGTTTCCCTCTGTTCTCTCCTATATAGATAGATGAATTTGGAACTCTAAATCCAACATGGTTTGTAGTAGCTCTTTGAAACTTGACAAAATAAAGGAGTTCTCAGATTTGTCTCTATGGTTGTTTCCTCTTCAAGTAGCCCTAGGCACAGACTGTGGAAAAGCACTTTCATTGAGAGGGGTTGCAAAGCTTCTAAGAAATAACGAGTTTCCGAAATACCAGCAAATATTTTTTTCACCCAATCTTGATGATACTTGGTGGTAATGATCGGTACACAAATCCCACTTGACTCACCAAATTTTCTTCTTCTAGGTTGAGCGTTCTTTTACAGTAGCATTTTATATTTTTAGGTTTCACTCTGTTCTCTCCTATATAGATACATGAATTTGGAACTCTAAATGCCACATGGTTTGAGTAGCTCTTTGAAACTTGACAAAAAAAAGTAGTTCTCAGATTTGTCTCTATGGTTTGTTTCCTCCTCAAGTAGCCCTAAGCAGAAACTGTGGAAAAGCACTTTCATTGAAAGGGGTTGCCAAGCTTCTAAGAAATCACGAGTTTCTGAAATACCAGCAAATATTTTTTTACCCAATCTTGATGATACGTGGTGGTAATGATCGGTACAAAAATCCCACTTGGCTCACCAAATTTTGTTCTTCTAGGTTGAACCGTTCGTTTACAGTAGCAGTTTTTATTTTTAGGTTTCCCTCTGTTCTCTCATATATAGATAGATGAATTTGGAACTCTTAATCCAACATGGTTTGTAGTAGCACTTTGAAACTTGACAAAAAAAAGTAGTTCTCAGTTTTGTCTCTCTGGTTTGTTTTTTCTTCAAGTAGCCCTAAGCAGAGACTGTGGAAAAGCACTTTCATTAAAAGGGGTTGCCAAGCTTCCAATAAATTACGAGTTTCCGAAATACCAGCAAATATTTTTTCACCCAATCTTGATGATAAGTGGTCGTAATGACAAGTACACAAATCCCACTTGGCTCACCAAATTTTGTTCTTCTAGGTGGAAGCGTTGTTGCAGTTTTATTTTGGTTTCACTCTGCTCTCTCCCAAAATAGATAGATGAATTTGGAACTCTAAATCCAACATGGTTTGTAGTAGCTCTGTGTGAAACTTGACAAAAAAAAGTAGTTCTCAGATTTGTCTCTATGGTTTGTTTCCTCTTCAAGTAGCCCTAAGCAAGAACTGTGGAAAAGCACTTTCATTGAAAGGGGTTGCCAGCTTCCAAGAAGTAACAGTTTCCGAAATACCAGCAAATATTTTTTCACCCAATCTTGATGATACGTGGTGGTAATGATCGGTACAAAAATCCCAATTGGCTCACCAAATTTTGTCTTCTAGGTTGAAGCGTTCGTTTACAGTAGCAGGTTTTATTTTAAGTTTCCTCTGTTCTCTCCTATATAGATAGATGAATTTGTAACTCTTAATCCAACATGGTTTGTAGAATTACTTTGAAACTTGACAAAAAAAGTAGTTCTCAGTTTTGTCTCTATGGTTTGTTTTTTCTTCAAGTAGCCCTAAGCAGAGACTGTGGAAAAGCACATTCATTGAGTGGGGTTGCCAATCTTCCAATAAATTACGAGTTTCCGAAATACCAGCAAATATTTTTTCACTCAATCTTGATGATACGTGGTCGTAATGACAAGTACACAAATCCCACTTGGCTCGCCAAATTTTGTTCTTCTTGGTGGAAGCGTTCGTTTACAGTTGCAGTTTTTATTTTTGGTTTCACTCTGTTTTCTACTATATAGATAGATGAATTTGGAACTCTAAATCCAACATGGTTTGTAGTAGCTTTGAAACTTGACAAAAATGTAGTTCTCAGTTTTGTCTCTATGGTTTGTTTCCTCTTCAAGTAGCCCTAAGCAGAGAATGTGGAAAAGCACTTTCATTGAAAGGGGTTGCAAAGCTCCAGGAAATTACGAGTTTCCGAAATACAAACAAGTATTTTATCACCCAATCTGGATGACACGTGGTGGTAATGACAAGTACACAAATCCAACTTGGTTCACCAAATTTTGTTGTTCTAGGTTGAAGCGTTTGTTTACAGTAGCAGTTTTTTATTTTAGGTTTCACCTCTGTTCTCTCTATATAGATAGATGAATTTGGAACTGTAAATCCAACATGTTTGTAGTAGCTCTTTGAAACTTGACAAAATAAAGGAGTTCTCAATTTTGTCTCTATGGTTTGTTTCCTCTTCAAGTAGTCCTAGGCACAGACTGTGGAAAAGCACTTTGATTGAGAGGAGTTGTCAAGCTTCTAAGAAATAACGAGTTTCCGAAATACCAGCAAATATTTTTTCACCCAGGCTTGATGATACTTGGTGGTAATGATCAGTACCCAAATCCCACTTGGTCACCAAATTTTGTTCTTCTAGGTTGAAGCGTTCGTCTACAGTAGTCGATTTTTTATTTAGGTTTCCCTCTGTTCTCTCCTATATTGATAGATGAATTTGGAACTCTAAATCCAACATGGTTTATAGTCGCTCTTTGAAACATGACAAAAAAAAGTAGTTCTCAGTTTTGTCTCTATGGTTTGTTTCCTCTTCAAGTAGCCCTAAGCAGAGACTGTGGAAAGCACTTTCATTGAAAGGGGTTGCCAAGCCTTTCAAAAAATAAGGAGTTCCCGAAATACCCGCAAATATTTTTTCACCCAATCTTGATGATACTTGGTAGTAATGATCGGTACATAAATCCCACTTGACACACCAAATTTGTTCTTCTAGGTTGAAGCGTTCTTTTACAGTAGCTGTATATATTTTTAGGTTTCCCCTTCGTTCTCTATTATATAGATAGATGAATTTGGAACTCTAAATCCCACATGGTTTGTAGTAGCTCTTTGAAACTTGAGGAAAATAAAGGAATTCTAAGTTTTGTCTCTAATATTTGTTTCCTCTTCAAGTAGCCCTAAGCAGAAACTGTGGAAAGCACTTTCATTGAAAGGGGTTGCCAAGATTCCAAGAAATTACGAGTTTCCAAAATACCAGCAAATATTTTTTCACCAAATCTTGATGATACGTGGTGGTAATGATCAGTACAAAAATCCCACTTGGCTCACCAAATTTTGTTCTTCTAGTTGAAGCGTTCGTTTACAGTAGCAGTTTTTATTTTTAGGTTTCCCTCTGTTCTCCCTATATAGATAGATGAAATTGGAAATCTTAATCCAACATGGTTTGTAGTAGCTCTTTGAAACTTGACAAAATAAAGGATTTCTCACTTTTGTCTCTAAGGTTTGTTTCCTATTCAAGTAGCCCTAGGCACAGACTGTGGAAAAGCACTTTCATTGAGAGTGGTTGCCAAGCTTCTAAGAAATAACGAGTTTCCGAAATACCAGCAAATATTTTTTCACCCCAAACTTGATGATACTTGGTGGTAATAATCAGTACACAAATCCCACTTGGCTAACCAAATTTTCTTCTTCTAGGTTGAAGTGTTCGTCTACAGTAGCATTTTTTATTTTTAGGTTTCACTCTGTTCTCTCCTATGTAGATAGATGAATTTGGAACTCTAAATCTAACAGGGTTTGTAGTAGCTCTTTGAAACTTGACATAATAAAGGAGTTCTCAGGTTTGTCTCTATAATTTGTTTCCTCTTCAAGTAGCCCTAAGCAGAGACTGTGGAAAAGCACTTTCATTGAAAGGGGTTTCCAAGCTTCCAAGAAATTACGAGTTTCCGAAATACCAAAAAATATTTTTTCACCCAATCTTGATGATACTTGGTGGTAATGATCGGTTCACAAATCCCACTTGGCTCACCAAATTTTATTCTTCTAGGTTGAAGCGTTCGTACAGTAGCAGTTTTTATATTTAGGTTTCACACTGTTCTCTCCTATACAGATACATGTATTTGGAACTCTAAATCCAACATGGTTCGTAGTAGCTCTTTGAAACTTGACAAAATAAAGGAGTTCTCAGTTTTTTCTCTATGGTTTGTTTCCTCTTGAAGTAGACTTAGGCACAGACTGTGGAAAAGCAATTTCTTTGAAAGGGGTTGGCAAGCTTCCCAGAAATTACGAGTTTCCGAAACACCAGCAAATATTTTTTCACTCAATTTTGATGATACATGGTGGTAATGACAAATACACAAATCCCACGTGTCTCACCAAATTTTGTTCTTCTAGGTTGAAGCGTTCGTTTACAGTAGCAGTTTTTATTTTTAGGTTTCACGCTGTTCTCTCCTATATAGATAGATGAATTTGGAACTCTAAATCCAACATGGTTTGTAGTAGCTCTTTGAAACTTGACAAAATAACGGAGTTATCAGTTTTGTCTATTGTTTGTTTCCTCTTCAAGTAGCCCTAGGCACAGACTGCAGAAAAGCACTTTCAGTGAGAGGGGTTGCCAAGCTTTTAAGAAATAACGAGTTTCCGAAATACCAGCAAATATTTTTTCACCCAATCTTGATGATACTTGGTAATAATGATCAGTACACAAATCACACTTGGCTCAACAAATTTTTTTCTTATACGTTGAAGCGTTCGTCTACAGTAGCAGTTTTTATATTTAGGTTTCCTCTTTTCTCTCCTATATACATAGATGAATTTGGAACTCTAAATCCAACATGGTTTCTAGTAGCTCTTTGAAACGTGACAAAATAAAGCTGTTCTCAGTTTTTTCTCTATGGTTTGTTTCCTCTTCAATACCCCTAGGCACACACTGTGGAAAAGCACTTTCATTGAGAGGGGTTGGCAAGCTTCTAAGAAATAACGAGTTTCCGAAATACCAGCAAATACTTTTTCACCCAATATTGATGATACGTGGTGGTAATGATCAGTACACAAATCGCACTTGGCTCACCAAATTGTGTTCTTCTAGGTTGAAGCATTCGTCTACAGTAGCAGTTTTTATATGTAGTTTTCCCTCTGTTCTCTCCTATATAGATAGATGATGTTGGAAGTCTAAATCCAACATGGTTTTTAGTAGCTCTTAGAAACTTGACAAAAAAGGAGTTCTCAGTGTTGTGTCTATGGTTTGTTTCCTCTTCATGTAGTCCTAAGCAGAGACTCTGGAAAAGCAATTTCATTGAAAGGGGCTGCCAAGCTTCTAACAAATAACAATTTTGATGATACATGGTGGTAATGACAAGTACACAAATCCCACGTGTCTCACCAAATTTTGTTCTTCTAGGTTGAAGCGTTCGTTTACAGTAGCAGTTTTTATATTTAGGTTTCACACTGTTCTCTCCTATACAGATATGTATTTGGAACTCTAAATCCAACAAGGTTTGTAGTAGCTCTTTGAAACTTGTCAAAATAAAGGAGTTCTCAGTTTTGTCTCCATGGTTTGTTTCCTCTTCAGGTAGCCCTAGACACAGACTGTGGAAAAGCACTTTCATTGAGAGTGGTTGCCAAGCTTTTAAGAAATAGAGAGTTACCGAAATACCATCAAATATTTTCACCCAATCTTGATGATACTTGGTGGTAATGATCAGTACACAAATCCCATATGGCTCACCAAATTTTGTTCTTCTAGGTTTAAGCGTTCGTCTACAGTAGCAGTTTTTATATTTAGGTTTCCCTCTGTTCTCTTCTATATAGATACATGAATTTGGAACTATAAATCCAACATGGTTTGTAGTAGCTCTTTGAAACTTGACAAAATAAAGGAGTTCTCAATTTTGTCTCTATGGTTTGTTTCCTCTTCAAGTAGCCCTAGGCACAGACTGTGGAAAAGCACTTTCATTGAGAGGGGTTGCCAAGCTTCTAAGTAATAACGATTTCAGAAATACCAGCAAATATTTTTTTACCCAAACTTGATGATACTTGGTTGTAATAATCAGTACACCAATCTCACTTGGCTCACCAAATTTTGTTCTTCTAGGTTGAAGCGTTCGTCTACAGTAGCAGTTTTTATATTAGGTTTCACTCTGTTCTCTTCTATATAGATACATGAATTTGGAAATATAAATCCAACATGGTTTGTAGTAGCTCTTTGAAACTTGACAAAATAAAGGAGTTCTCAGTATTGTCTCTATGGTTTGTTTCCACTTCATGTAGCCCTAGGCACAGACTGTGGAAAGGCACTTTCATTGAAATGGGTAGCCAAGCTTCCGAGAAATAACGAGTTTCCGAAATACCAGCAAATATTTTTTCACCTATTCTGCATGATACTTAGTGGTAATGATCAGAACACAAATGCCACTTGACTCACCAAATTTTATTATTCTAGTTTGAAGCGTTCGTTTAAAGTAGCAGTTTATTTTTTTAGGTTTCCCTCTGTTCTCTCCTATATGGATAGATGAATTTGGAACGCTAAATCCAACATGGTTTGTAGTAGATCTTTGAAACTTGACAAAATAAAGGAGTTCTCAGTTTTGTGTCTATCTTTTCTTTCCTCTTCAAGTAGCGCTAAGTAGAGACTGTGGAATAGCACTTTCATTGAAAGGGGTTGCCAAGCTTCCAAGAAATTACGAGTTTCTGAAATACCAGCAAATACTTTTTCACCCAATCTTGATGATAAGTGGTAGTAATGACAAGTACACAAATCCCACTTGGCTCACCAAATTTTGTTCTTCTCGGTTGAAGCGTTCGTTTACTGTAGCAGTTTTTATTTTTAGCTTTCTTTTTGCTCTCTTCTATATAGATAGATGAATTTGGAAATCTAAATCCAACATGGTTTGTAGTAGCTCTTTGAACTTGGCAAAATAAAGGAGTTCTTAGTTTTGTCTCTATGGTTTGTTTCCTCTTCAAGTAGCCCTAGGCACACATTGTGGAAAAGCACTTTCATTGAGAGGGGTTGCCAAGCTTCTAAGAAATAACGAGTTTGCAAAATACCAGCAAACAGTTTTCACCCAATCTTGATGATACTTGGTGGTAATGATCGGTACACAAATCCCACTTGACTCACCAAATATTGTTCTTCTAATTTGAAGCGTTCGTTTAAAGTAGCAATTTATATTTTTAGGTTTCCCTCTGTTCTCCCCTATATAGATAGCTGAATTTGGAACTCTAAATCCAACATGGTTTGTACTAGCTCCTTGAAACTTGACAAAATTAAGGAGTTCTCAGTTTTGTCTCAATGGTTTGTTACCTCTTCAATTAGCCCTAGGCACAGACTGTGGAAAAGCACTTTCATTGAGAGGGATTGCCAAGCTTCTAAGAAATAACGAGATTCCGAAATACCAGCAAATATTATTCCACCCAATCTTTGTGATACTTGGTTTTAATAATCAGTACACCAATCCCACTTAGCTCAAAAAATTTTGTTCTTCTAGGTTGAAGCGTTCGTTTTCAGTAGCAGTTTTCATTTTTAGATTTCACTTTGTTCTCTCCTATATAGATAGATGAATTTGGAACTCTAAATCCAACATGGTTTGTAGTAGCTCTTTGAAACTTGAGAAAATAAAGGCGTTCTCAGTTTTGTCTCTATGGTTTGTTTCCTCTTCAAGTAGCCCTAGGCACAGACTGTGGAAAAGCACATTTATTGAGAGGGGTTGCCAACCTTCTAAGAAATAAAGAGTTTCCGAAATACCAGCAAATATTTTTTCACCCAATCTTGAATATACTTGGTGGTAATAATCAGTACTCCAATCCCACTTGGCTCACTAAATTTTGTTGTTCTAGGTTGAAGCGTTCGTCTACAGTAGCAATTTTTATATTTAGGTTTCACTCTGTTCTCTTCTATATAGATAGATGAATTTGGAATTCTAAATCGAACATGGATTGTAGTAGCTCTTTGAAACTTGACAAAATAAAGTAGTTCTCAATTTGGTCTCTATGGTTTTATTCCTCTTCAAGTAGCCCTAGGCACAGACTGTGGAAAAGCACTTTCATTGAAAGGAGTTGCCAAGCTTCTAAGAAATAACGAGTTTCCGAAATACCAGCAAATATTTTTTCACCCAAACTGGATGATACTTGGTGGTAATGATCTGTACACAAATCCCAGTTGACTCACCAAATGTTGTTCTTCTAGGTTGATGCATTCGTTTACAGTAGCAGTTTATATTTTTAGGTTTCCCTCTGTTCTCTCCTATATAGATAGATGAATTTGGAACACTAAATCCAACATGGTTTTTATTAGCTCTTTGAAACTTGAGAATAAAAAGGCGTTCTCAGTTTTGTCTCTATGGTTTGTTTCCTCTTCAAGTAGCCCTAGGCACAGACTGTGGAAAAGCACTTTCATTGAGAGGGGTTGTAAAGCTTCTAAGATAAAAGGAGGTTTCGAAATACCAGCAAACATTTATTCACCCAATCTTGATGATACTTGGTGTAATGATCAGTATACCAATCCCACTTGGCTCACCAAATTTGGTTCTTCTAGCTTGAAGCATTCGTTTACAGTAGCAGTTTTTATTTTTAGGTTACTCTTTGTTCTCTCCTATATAGGTTGATGAATTTGGAACTCTAAATCCAACATGGTGTGTAGTAGCTCTTTGAAACTTGACAAAATAAAGGAGTTCTCAGTTTTGTCTCTATGGTTTGTTTCCTCTTCAAGTAGACCTAGGCACAGACTGTGGAAAAGCACTTTCATTGAGAGGGGTTGCCAAGTTTCTAAGAAATAACAAGATTCCGAAATACCAGCAAATATTTTTTCACCCAATCTTGATGATACTAGGTGGTAAAGATCAGTACACAAATCCGACTAGGCTCACCAAATTTTGTTCTTCTAGGTTTAAGCGTTCATCTACAGTAGCAATTTTTATATTTAGGTTTCACTCTGTCCTCTCCTATATAGATAGCTGAATTTGGAACTCTAAATCCAACATGGTTTGTAGTAGCTCTTTGAAACTTCACAAAAAAAGTAGGTGTCAGTTTTGTCTCTATGATTTGTTTCCTCTTCAAGTAGCCCTAAACAGAGACAGTGGAAAAGCACTTTCATTGAAAGGGTTTTCCAAGCTTCGAAGAAATAACGAGTTTCGGAAATACCAGCAAATATTTTTTCTCCCAATCTTGATGATCCTTGGTGGTAATGACAAGTACACAAATCCCACTTGGCTCACGAAATTTTGTTCTTCTAGGTTGAAGCGTTCGTTTTCAGTAGCAGTTTTAATTTTTAGGTTTCACTTTGTTCTCTCCTATATAGATAGATGAATTTGGTACTCTAAATCCAACGTGGTTTGTAGTAGCTCTTTGAAACTTGATAAAATAAAGGCATTATCAGTTTTGTCTGTATGGTTTGTTTCCTTTTCAAGTAGCCCTAGGCACAGACTGTTGAAAAGCACTTTCATTTAGAGGGGTTGCCAAGCTTCTAAGAAAAAACGAATTTCCGAAATACCAGCAAATATTTTTCACCCAATCTTGATTATACTTGGTGGTAATGATCCGTACAACAATCCCACTTTGCTCACCAAATTTTGTTCTTCTAGGTTGAAGCATTCGTCTACAGTAGCAGTTTTTATATTTAGGTTTCCCTCTGATCTCTTCTATATAGATACATGAATTTGGAACTCTAAATCCAACATGCTCTCTAGTAGGTATTTAAAACTAGACCAAATAAAGGAGTTCTCCTTATTGTCTCTATGGTTTGTTTCCTCTTCAAGTAGCCCTAAGCAGAGACTGTGGAAAAGCACTTTCATTGAAAGGAGTTGCCATGCTTCCAAGAAATTACGAGTTTCCGAAATACCAGCAAATATTTTTTCACCCAAACTTGATGATACTAGGTGGTAATGACAAGTACACAAATTCCACTTTGCTCACCAAATTTTGTTCTTCTAGGTTGAAGCGTTCATTTACAGTAACAGTTTTTATTTTTAGGTATCACTCTGTTCTCTCTTATATAGATCGAAAAATTTGGAACTCTAAATCCAACATAGTTTGTAGTAGCTCTTTGAAACTTGACAAAATAAATTAGTTCTCAGTTTTTTCTCTATGGTTTGTATCCTCTTAAATTAGCCCTAGGCACAGACTGTGGAAAAGCACCTTCATTGAAAGGGGTTGCCAAGCTTCCAAGAAATTACGAGTTTCCGAAATACCAGCAAATACTTTTTCACCCAATCTTGATGATAAGTGGTGGTAATGAGAAGTACACAAATCCCACTTGGCTCACCAAATTTTGTTATTCTCGGTTGAATCGTTCGTTTACAATAGCAGTTTTTATTTTTAGGTTTCACTGTGTTCTCTCCTATATAGATAGATGAATTTGGAACTCTAAATCCAACATGGTTTGTAGTAGCTCTTTGAAACCTGACAAAATAAAGGAGTTCTCAGTTTTGTCTCTATGGTTTGTTTCCTCTTTAAGTAGCCCTAGGCACAGACTGTGGAAAAGCACTTTCATTTTTACAGGTGGCAAAGCTTCTAAGAAATAACGAGTTTCCGAAATACCAGCAAATATTTTTTCACCCAATGTTGACGATACTTGGTGGTAATGATGGGTACACAATTCCCACTTGACTCACCAAATTTTGTTCTTCTAGTTTGAAGCGTTCGTTTACAATAGAAGTTTATATTTTTAGGTATTTCTCTGTTCTCTCCTATATAGATAGATGAATTTGGAGCTCTAAATCAAACATGGTTTTTAGTAGCTCTTTGAAACTTGAAAAAATAAAGGAGTTCTCAGTTTTGTCTCTATGATTTGTTTTCTCTCCAAGTAGCCATAAACAGAGACTGTGGAAAAGCACTTTCAATAAAAGGGGTTGCCAAGCTTCCAAGAAATTACGAGTTTCCGAAATAGCAGCAAATACTTTTTCACCCAATCTTGATGATACGTGGTCGTAATGACAATTACACAAATCCCACTTAGCTCAACAAATTTTGTTCTTCTAAGTTGAAGCGTTCATTTACCGTAGCAGTTTTTATTTTTAGGTTTCACTTTGTTCTCTCCTATATAGATAGATGAATTTGAAACTCTAAATCCCATATGGTTTGTAGTAGCTCTTTGAAACTTGACATATAAAGGAGTTCTCAGTTTTGTCTCTATGGTTTGTTTCCTTTTCAAGTAGCCCTAGGCACAGACTGGGAAAAGCACTTGCATTGAGAGGGTTTGAAAACTTCTAAGAAATAACGAGTTTCCGAAATACCAGCAAATATTTTTTCACCCAATCTTGATGATACGTGGTGGGAATGATCGGTACACAAATCCCACTTGGCTCACCAAATTTTGTTCTTCTAGGTGGAAACATTCGTTTACAGTTGCACTTTTTATTTTTGATTTCACTCTGTTCTTTCCTATATAGATACATGAATTTTAACTGAAAATCCAACATGGTTTGTAGTACCTCTTTGAAACATGACAAAATAAAGGAGTTCTCAGTTTTGTCTCTATGGTTTGTTTCCTCTTCAAGTAGCCCTAGGCACAGACTGTGGAAAAGCACTTTCATTGAGAGTGGTGTTGAGGCTTCTAAGAAATAACGAGTTTCCGAAATAGCAGGAAATATTTTTTCACCCAATATTGATGATACTTGGTGGTAATGATCAGTACACAAATCCCACTTTGCTCACCAAATTTTGTTCCTCTAGGTTTAAGCGTTCGTCTACAGTAGAAGTTGTTATATTTAGGTTTCACTCTGTTCTCTCCTATATAGATAGATGAATTTTTACCCTAAATCCAACATGGTTTGTAGTAGCTCTTTGAAACTTGACAAAATAAAGGAGTTCTCAGTTTTGTCTCTATGGTTTGTTTCCTCTTCAATTGACCTAGGCACAGACTGTGGAAAAGCACTTTCATTGAGAGGGGTTGCCAAGATTCTAAGAAATAACGAGTTTCCAAAATACCAGCAAATACTTTTTCACCCAATCTTGATGATAAGTGGTGGTAATGACAAGTACACAAATCCCACTTGGCTCACCAAATTTTGTTATTCTCGGTTGAAGCGTTCGTTTACAATAGCAGTTTTTATTTTTAGGTTTCACTGTGTTCTCTCCTATATAGATAGATGAATTTGGAACTCTAAATCCAACATGGTTTGTAGTAGCTCTTTGAAACCTGACAAAATAAAGGAGTTCTCAGTTTTGTCTCTATGGTTTGTTTCCTCTTTAATTAGCCCTAGTCACAGACTGTGGAAAAGCACTTTCATTTTTACAGGTGGCAAAGCTTCTAAGAAATAACGAGTTTCCGAAATACCAGCAAATATTTTTTCAGCCAATGTTGACGATACTTGGTGGTAATGATGTGTACACAATTCCCACTTGAGTCACCAAATTTTGTTCTTCTAGTTTGAAGCGTTCGTTTACAATAGAAGTTTATATTTTTAGGTATTTCTCTGTTCTCTCCTATATAGATAGATGAATTTGGAGCTCTAAATCAAACATGGTTTTTAGTAGCTCTTTGAAACTTGAAAAAATAAAGGAGTTCTCAGTTTTGTCTCTATGATTTGTTTTCTCTCCAAGTAGCCATAAACAGAGACTGTGGAAAAGCACTTTCAATAAAAGGGGTTGCCAAGCTTCCAAGAAATTACGAGTTTCCGAAATAGCAGCAAATACTTTTTCACCCAATCTTGATGATACGTGGTCGTAATGACAATTACACAAGTCCCACTTAGCTCAACAAATTTTGTTCTTCTAAGTTGAAGCGTTTATTTACCGTAGCAGTTTTTATTTTTAGGTTTCACTTTGTTCTCTCCTATATAGATAGATGAATTTGAAACTCTAAATCCCACATGGTTTGTAGTAGCTCTTTGAAACTTGACATATAAAGGAGTTCTCAGTTTTGTCTCTATGGTTTGTTTCCTCTTCAAGTAGCCCTAGGCACAGACTGGGAAAAGCACTTGCATTGAGAGGGTTTGAAAACTTCTAAGAAATAACGAGTTTCCGAAATACCAGCAAATATTTTTTCACCCAATCTTGATGATACGTGGTGGGAATGATCGGTGCACAAATCCCACTTGGCTCACCAAATTTTGTTCTTCTAGGTGGAAACATTCGTTTACAGTTGCACTTTTTATTTATGATTTCACTCTGTTCTTTCCTATATAGATACATGAATTTTAACTGAAAATCCAACATGGTTTGTAGTACCTCTTTGAAACATGACAAAATAAAGGAGTTCTCAGTTTTGTCTCTATGGTTTGTTTCCTCTTCAAGTAGCCCTAGGCACAGACTGTGGAAAAGCACTTTCATTGAGAGTGGTGTTGAGGCTTCTAAGAAATAACGAGTTTCCGAAATAGAAGGAAATATTTTTTCACCCAATATTGATGATACTTGGTGGTAATGATCAGTACACAAATCCCACTTTGCTCACCAAATTTTGTTCCTCTAGGTTTAAGCGTTCGTCTACAGTAGAAGTTGTTATATTTAGGTTTCACTCTGTTCTCTCCTATATAGATAGATGAATTTTGAACTCTAAATCCAACATGGTTTGTAGTAGCTCTTTGAAACTTGACAAAATAAAGGAGTTCTCAGTTTTGTCTCTATGGTTTGTTTCCTCTTCAATAGACCTAGGCACAGACTGTGGAAAAGCACTTTCATTGAGAGGGGTTGCCAAGATTCTAAGAAATAACGAGTTTCCGAAATACCAGCAAATATTTTTTCACCCAATCTTGATGATACTTGTTGGTAATGATCAGTACACAAATCCCACTTGGCTCACCAAATTTTGTTCTTCTAGGTTGAAGCGTTCGTCTACAGTAGCAGTTTATATATTTAGGTTTTTCTCTGTTCTCTCCTATATAGATAGATGAATTTGGAACTCTAAATCCACCACGGTTTGTAGTACCTCTTTGAAACTTGACAAAATAAATTAGTTCTCTGTTTTGTCTCTATGGTTTGTTTTCTCTTCAAGTAGCCCTAGGCACAAACTGTGGAAAAGCACTTGCATTGAAAAGTGTTGCCAAGCTTCCAAGGAATAATGAGTTTCCGAAATACCAGAAAATATTTTTTCACCAAATCTTGATAACACTTTGTGGTATGATATGTACACAAATCCCACTTGGCTCATCAAATTTTGTTCTTTCAGGTTGAAGCGTTCGTTTACAGTAGCCATTTTTATTTTTAGGTTTCACTTTGTTCTCTCCTATATAGATAGATGAATTTGGAACTCTAAATCCAACATGGTTTGTAGTAGCTCTTTGAAACTTGACAAAAAAAAGGAGTTCTCAGTTTTTTCTCCATGGTTTGTTTCCTCTTCAATAGCCCTAGTCACAGACTGTGGAAAAGCACTTTCATTGAGAGGGTTTCCCAAGCTTCTAAGAAATAACGAGTTTCCGAAATCCCATCAAATATTTTTTCACCCAATCTTGATGATACTTGGTGGTAATGATCAGTACACAAATCCCACTTGGCTCACCAAATTTTGTTCTTCTAGGTTGAAGCTTTCGTCTACAATAGCAATTTATATATTTAGGTTTCCCTCTGTTCTCTCCTATATAGATAGATGAATTTGAAACTCTAAATCCAACATGGTTTGTAGTAGCTCCTTGAAACGTGACAAAATAACGGAGTTCTCAGTTTTGTCTCTATGGTTTGTTTCCTCTTCAAGTAGCCCTAGGCACAGACTGTGGAATAGCACTTTCATTGAAAGTGGTTGCCAATCTTCCAAGAAATTACGAGTTTCCGAAATACAAGCAAATACTTTTTCACCCAATCTTGATGATAAGTGGTGGTAATGACAAGTACACAAATCCCACTTGGCTCACCAAATTTTGTTCTTCTCGGTTGAAGCATTCGTTTAGAGTAGCAGTTTTTATTTTTAGGTTTCACGTTGTTCTCTCCTATATAGATAGATGAATTTGGAAATCTAAATCCAAGATGGTTTGTAGTAGCTCTTTGAAACTTGACAAAAGAAAGGTGTTCTCAGTTTTGTCTCTATGGTTTGTTTCCTCTTCAAGTAGCCCTCAGCAGAGACTGTGGAAAAGCACTTTCATTGAGAGGGGTTGCCAAGCTTCTAAGAAATAACAATTTCAGAAATACCAGCAAATATTTTTTTACCCAAACTTGATGATACTTGGTTGTAATAATCAGTACACCAATCTCAGTTGGCTCACCAAATTTTGTTCTTCTAGGTTGAAGCGTTCGTCTACAGTAGCAGTTTTTATATTAGGTTTCACTCTATTCTCTTCTATATAGATACATGAATTTGGAACTATAAATCCAACATGGTTTGTAGTAGCTCTTTGAAACTTGACAAAATAAAGGAGTTCTCGGTATTGTCTCTATGGTTTGTTTCCACTTCATGTAGCCCTAGGCACAGACTGTGGAAAGGCACTTTCATTGAAATGGGTTGCCAAGCTTCCAAGAAATAACGAGTTTCCGAAATACCAGCAAATATTTTTTCACCTATTCTGCATGATACTTAGTGGTAATGATGAGACCACAAATGCCACTTGACTCACCAAATTTTATTATTCTAGTTTGAAGCGTTCGTTTAAAGTAGCAGTTTATTTTTTTAGGTTTCCCTCTGTTCTCTCCTATATGGATAGATGAATTTGGAACTCTAAATCCAACATGGTTTGTAGTAGAACTTTGAAACTTGACAAAATAAAGGAGTTCTCAGTTTTGTGTCTATCTTTTCTTTCCTCTTCAAGTAGCGCTAAGTAGAGACTGTGGAATAGCACTTTCATTGAAAGGGGTTGCCAAGCTTCCAAGAAATTACGAGTTTCTGAAATACCAGCAAATACTTTTTCACCCAATCTTGATGATAAGTGGTAGTAATGACAAGTACACAAATCCCACTTGGCTCACCAAATTTTGTTCTTCTCGGTTGAAGCGTTCGTTTACTGTAGCAGTTTTTATTTTTAGCTTTCTTTTTGTTCTCTCCTATATAGATAGATGAATTTGGAAATCTAAATCCAACATGGTTTGTAGTAGCTCTTTGAACTTGGCAAAATAAAGGAGTTCTTAGTTTTGTCTCTATGGTTTGTTTCCTCTTCAAGTAGCCCTAGGCACAGATTGTGGAAAAGCACTTTCATTGAGAGGGGTTGCCAAGCTTCTAAGAAATAACGAGTTTCCAAAATACCAGCAAACAGTTTTCACCCAATCGTGATGATACTTGGTGGTAATGATCGGTACACAAATCCCACTTGACTCACCAAATATTGTTCTTCTAATTTGAAGCGTTCGTTTAAAGTAGCAATTTATATTTTTAGGTTTCCCTCTGTTCTCCCCTTTATAGATAGCTGAATTTGGAACTCTAAATCCAACATGGTTTGTACTAGCTCCTTGAAACTTGACAAAATTAAGGAGTTCTCAGTTTTGTCTCAATGGTTTGTTACCTCTTCAATTAGCCCTAGGCACAGACTGTGGAAAAGCACTTTCATTGAGAGGGATTGCCAAGCTTCTAAGAAATAACGAGATTCCGAAATACCAGCAAATATTATTCTACCCAATCTTTGTGATACTTGGTTTTAATAATCAGTACACCAATCCCACTTAGCTCAAAAAATTTTGTTCTTCTAGGTTGAAGCGTTCGTTTTCAGTAGCAGTTTTCATTTTTAGGTTTCACTTTGTTCTCTCCTATATAGATAGATGTATTTGGAACTATAAATCCAACATGGTTTGTAGTAGCTCTTTGAAACTTGAGAAAATAAAGGCGTTCTCAGTTTTGTCTCTATGGTTTGTTTCCTCTTCAAGTAGCCCTAGGCACAGACTGTGGAAAAGCACTTTTATTGAGAGGGGTTGCCAACCTTCTAAGAAATAAAGAGTTTCCGAAATACCAGCAAATATTTTTTCACCCAATCTTGAATATACTTGGTGGTAATAATCAGTACTGCAATCCCACTTGGCTCACTAAATTTTGTTGTTCTAGGTTGAAGCGTTCTCTACAGTAGCAATTTTTATATTTAGGTTTGACTCTGTTCTCTTCTATATAGATAGATGAATTTGGAATTCTAAATCGAACATGGTTTGTAGTAGCTCTTTGAAACTTGACAAAATAAAGTAGTTCTCAATTTGGTCTCTATGGTTTTATTCCTCTTCAAGTAGACCTAGGCACAGACTGTGGAAAAGCACTTTCATTGAAAGGAGTTGCCAAGCTTCTAAGAAATAACGAGTTTCCGAAATACCAGCAAATATTTTTTCACCCAAACTGGATGATACTTGGTGGTAATGATCTGT
>NW_027514114.1:0-49315 GCF_048772815.1 Callospermophilus lateralis
TTGGTTATAATGATCGGTACAGAAATCCCACTTGACTCACCAAATTTTGGTCTTTTAGTATGAAGCGTTCGTTTACAGTAGCAGTTTATATTCTCAGGTTTCCCTCTGTTCTCTCCTATATAGATAGATGAATTTGGAACTCTAAATCCAACATGGTTTGTAGTAGCTCTTTGAAACTTGACAAAATAAAGGAATTCTAAGTTTTGTCTCTATTATTTGTTTCCTCTTCAAGTAGCCATAAGCAGAAACTGTGGAAAAGCACTTTCATTGAAAGGATTTGCCATCTTCCAAGAAATTACGAGTTTCCGAAATACCAGCAAATATTTTTTCACCCAATCTTGATGATACTTGGTGGTAATGATCAGTACACAAATCCCACTTGGCTCACCCAATTTTGTTCTTCTAGGTTGAAGCGTTCGTCTACAGTAGTCGTTTTTATATTTAGGTTTTCCTCTGTTCTCTCCTATATAGATAGATTAATTTGGAACTCTAAATCCAACATGGTTTGTAGTCGCTCTTTGAAATTTGACAAAAAAATGTAGTTCTCAGTTTTGTCTCTATGGTTTGTTTTTTCTTCAATTAGCCTTAAGCAGAGACTGTGGAAAAGCACTTTAATTAAAAGGGTTGCCAAGCTTCCTATAAATTACGAGTTTCCGAAATACCAGCAAATATTTTTTCACCCAATCTTGATGATACACGGTGGTAATGACAAGTACACAAATCCCACTTGGCTCACCAAATTTTGTTCTTCTAGGTTGAAGCGTTCGTCTACAGTAGTCGTTTTTATATTTAGGTTTCCCTCTGTTCTCTCCTATATAGATAGATTAATTTGGAACTCTAAATCAAACATGGTTTGTAGTCGCTCTTTGAAACTTTACAAAAAAAAAGTAGTTCTCAGTTTTGTCTCTATGGTTTGTTTCCTCTTCAAGTAGCCCTAGGCAGAGACTGTGGAAAAGCACTTTCATTGAAAGGGGTTGCCAAGCTTCCAAGAAATAACGAGTTTCTGAAACACCAGCAAATATTTTTTCACCCAATCTTTATGATACTTGGTGGTAATGATCGGTACACAAATCCCACATGGCTCACCAAATTTTGTTCTTCTAGGTTGAAGCGTTCATCTACAGTATGAGTTTTTATGTTTAGGTTTCACTCTTTTTTCTTCTATGTAGATAGATGAATTTGGAACTCTAAATCCAACATGGTTTGTAGTAGCTCTTTGAAACTTGACAAAATAAAGGAGTTCTCAGTTTTGTCTCTATAATTTGTTTCCTCTTCAAGTAGCCCTAAGCCGAGACTGTGGAAAAGCACTTTCATTGACAGGGGTTGCCAAGCTTCCAAGAAATAACGAGTTTCCGAAAAACCAGCAAATAATTTTTCACCCAATCTTGATGATACTTGGTGGTAATGATCGGTACACAAATCCCACTTGACACACCAAATTTTGGTCTTCTAGGTTGAAGCGTTCATTTACAGAAGCAGTTTATATTTTCAGGTTTCCCTCTGTTCTCTCCTATATAGATAGATGAATTTGGAACTCTAAATCCAACATGGTTTGTAGTAGCTCTTTGAAACTTGACAAAATAAAGGAGTTCTCAGTTTTGTCTCTATAATTTGTTTCCTCTTCATGTAGCCCTTACAGAGATTGTGGAAAAGCATTTTCATTGAAAGGGGTTGCCAAGCTTCCAAGAAATTACGAATTTACGAAATACCATCAAGTATTTTTTCACCCAATCTTGATGATACGTGGTGGTAATGATCATTACACAAATCCTACTTGGCTCACCAAATTTTGTTCCTCTAGGTTGAAGCGTTCGTTTACAGCAGCATTTTTTATTTTTAGTTTTCCCTCTGTTCTCTCCTATATAGATAGATGAATTTGGAACTCTTAATCCAACATGGTTTGTAGTAGCACTTTGAAAGTTGACAAAATAAAGGAGTTCTCACTTTTGTCTCAATGGTTTGTTTCCTATTCAGGTAGCCCTAGGCACAGACTGTGGAAAAGCACTTTCATTGAGAGGGGTTGCCAAGCTTCTAAGAAATAACGAGTTTCCGAAAAACCAGCAAATATTTTTTCACCCAATCTTGATGATACTTGGTGGTAATGATCAGTAAACAAATTCCACTTGGCTCACCAAATTTTGTTCTTCTAGGTTGATGCGTTCGTCTACAGTACTCGTTTTTATATTTAGGTTTTCCTCTGTTCTCTCCTATATAGATAGATTAATTTGGAACTCTAAATCAAACATGGTTTGTAGTCGCTCTTTGAAACTTGACAAAAAAAAAAGTAGTTCTCAGTATTGTCTCTATGGTTTGTTCCTCTTCAAGTAGCCCTAAGCAGAGACTGTGGAAAAGCACTTTCATTGAAAGGGGTTGCCAAGCTTCCAAGAAATAACGAGTTTCTGAAACACCAGCAAATATTTTTTCACCCAATCTTGATGATACTTGGTGGTAATGATCGGTACACAAATCCCACTTGGCTCACCAAATTTTGTTCTTCTAGGTTGAAGCATTCATCTGCAGTATCAGTTTTTATGTTTAGGTTTCACTCTGTTCTCTTCTATGTAGATAGATGAATTTGGAACTCTAAATCCAACATGGTTTGTAGTAGCTCTTTGAAACTTGACAAAAAAAAGTAGTTCTCATTTTTGTCTCTATGTTTTGTTTTTTCTTCAATTAGCCCTAAGCAGAGACTGTGGAAAAGCACTTTCATTAAAAAGGGTTGCCAAGCTTCCAAGAAATAACGAGTTTCCGAAATAGCAGCAAATATTTTTTCACCCAATCTTGATGATACGTGGTGGTAATGACAAGTACACAAATCCAACTTGGCTCACCAAATTTTGTTTTTCTAGGTTGAAGCGTTCGTCTACAGTAGTCGTTTTTGTATTTAGGTTTCCCTCTGTTCTCTCCTATATACATAGATGAATTTGGAACTCTAAATCCAACATGGTTTGTAGTCACTCTTTGAAACTTGACAAAAAAAAAAGGAGTTCTCAGTTTTGTCTCTATGGTTTGTTTCCTCTTCAAGTAGCCCTAAGCAGAGACTGTGGAAAAGCACTTTCATTGAAAGGGGTTGCCAAGCTTCCAAGAAATAACGAGTTTCTGAAACACCAGCAAATATTTTTTCACCCAAACTTGATGATACTTGGTGGTAATGATCGGTACACAAATCCCACATGGCTCACCAAATTTTGTTCTTCTAGGTTGAAGCGTTCATCTACAGTATGAGTTTTTATGTTTAGGTTTCACTCTTTTCTCTTCTATGTAGATAGATAATTTGGAACTCTAAATCCAACATGGTTTGTAGTAGCTCTTTGAAACTTGACAAAATAAAGGAGTTCTCAGTTTTGTCTCTATAATTTGTTTCCTCTTCAAGTAGCCCTAAGCAGAGACTGTGGAAAAGCACTTTCATTGACAGGGGTTGCCAAGCTTCCAAGAAATAACGAGTTTCCGAAATACCAGCAAATATTTTTTCACCCAATCTTGATGATACTTGGTGGTAATGATCGGTACACAAATCCCACTTGACACACCAAATTTTGGTTTCTAGGTTGAAGCATTCGTTTACAGAAGCAGTTTATATTCTTAGGTTTCCCTCTGTTCTCTCCTATATAGATAGATGAATTTGGAACTCTAAATCCAACATGGTTTGTAGTAGCTCTTTGAAACTTGACAAAATAAAGGAGTTCTCAGTTTTGTCTCTATGGTTGTTTCCTCTTCATGTAGCCCTAGGCACAGACTGTGGAAAACCACTTTCATTGAAAGGGGTTGCCAAGCTTCCAAGAAATAACTAGTTACTGAAATACCAGCAAATACTTTTTCAGCCAATCTTGACGATACGTGGTGGTAATGATCAGTGCACAAATCCCACCTTCTCAGCAAATTTTGTTCTTCTAGGTTGAAGCGTACGTCTACAGTAGTCGTTTTTATATTTACATTTCCCTCTGTTCTCTCCTGTATAGATAGATGAATTTGGAACTCTAAATCCAACATGGTTTATAGTCGCTCTTTGAAACATGACAAAAAAAGTAGTTCTCAGTTTTGTCTCTATGGTTTGTTTCCTCTTCAAGTAGCCCTAACCAGAGACTGTGTAAAAGCACTTTCATTCAAATTGGTTGCCAAGCTTCCAAGAAATTACGAGTTTCCGAAATACCAGCAAACATTTTATCAACCAGTCTTGATGATACGTCGTGGTAATGATCGGTACAAAAATCCCACTTGGCTCACCAAATTTTGTTCTTCTAGGTTGAAGCGTTCGTCTACAGTAGCAGTTTTTATATTTAGGCTTCCCTCTGTTCTCTCATATAAAGATAGATGAATTTGGAACTCTAAATCCAACATGGTTTGTAGTAGCTCTTTGAAAATTGATAAAATAAAGCAGTTCCCAGTTTTCTCTCTATGGTTTGTTCCTCTTCAAGTAGCCCTAGGCACAGACTGTGGAAAAGCACTTTCATTGAGAGGGGTTGCCAGGCTTCTAAGAAATAACAAGTTTCCGAAATACCAGCAAATATTTTTTCACCCAATCTTGATGATACTTGGTGGTAATGATCAGGACACAAATCCCACTTGCCTACCAAATTTTGTTCTTCTAGGTTGAAGCGTTCGTCTACAGTAGCAGTTTTTATATTTAGGTTTCACTCTTTTCTCTCCTATATAGATAGATGAATTTGGAACTCTAAATCCAACATGGATTGTAGTAGGTCTTTGAAACTTGACAAAATAAAGGAGTTCTCAGTTTTGTCTCTACGGTTTGTTTCTTCTTCAATAGCCCTAGGCACAGACTGTGGAAAAGCACTTGCATTGAGAGGGGTTGTCAATCTTCCAAGGAATAACGAGTTTCTGAAATACCAGCAAATATTTTTTCACCCAATCTTGATGATACTTTGTGGTAATGATCGGTACACAAATCCCACTTGACTCACCAAATTTTGTTCTCTAGGTTAAATCGTTTGTCTACAGTATCAGTTTATATTTTTAGGTTGCCCTCTGTTCTCTCCTATACTGATAGATGAATTTGGAACTCTAAATCCAACATGGTCTGTAGTAGCTCTTTGAAAGTTGACAAAATAAAGAAGTTCTCAGTTTTGTCTCTATGGTTTGTTTCCTCTTCAATAGCTCTAGGCACAGACTGTGGAGAAGCATTTCATTGAGAGGGGTTGCCAAGCTTCTAAGAAATAACAAATTTCCGAAATACCAGCAAATATTTTTTCACCCAATATGATGATACTTTGTGGTAATGATCAATACACAAATCCCACCTGGCTCACCAAATTTCCTTCCTTTAGTTTGAAGCGTTCGTCTACAGTAGCACTTTTTATATTTAGGTTTCCCTCTGTTCTCTCCTAAATAGATAGATGAATTTGGAACTCTAAATCCAACATGGTTTGTAGTAGCTCTTTGAAACTTGACAAAAAAAAAGTAGTTCTCAGTTTTGTCTCTATGGTTTGTTTCCTCTTCAAGTAACCCTAATTAGACAATGTGGACAAGCACTTTCATTTAAAGGGTTTGCAAAGCTTCCAAGAAATTACGAGTTTCCGAAATACCAGCAAATATTTTTTCACCCAATCTTGATGATACGTGGAGGTAATGACTAGTACACAAATCCCACTTGGTTCAACAAATTTTGTCTTCTAGTTTCCAGCGTTCGTTTACAGTAGCAGTTTTTATTTTTAGGTTTCCCTCTGTTCTCTCCTATATAGATAGATGAATTTGGAACTCTAAATCCAACATGGTTTGTAGTAGCTCTTTGAAACTTGACAAAATAAAGGAGTTCTCAGTTTTGTCTCTATGGTTTCTTTCCTCTTCAAGTAGCCTTAGGCACAGACTGTTTAAAAGCACTTTCATTGAGAGGGGTTGCCAAGCTTCTAAGAAATAACGAGTTTCCGAAATAGCAGCAAATATTTTTTAACCAATCTTGATGATACTTGGTGGTAATGATCAGTACACAAATCCCACTTGGCTCACCAAATTTTCTTCTTCTAGGTTGTAGCGTTCATCTACAGTAGCAGTTTATATATTTAGGTTTCACTCTTTTCTCTCCTATATAGATAGATGATTTTGGAACTCTAAATCCAACAGGGTTTGCAGTAGCTCTTTGAAACTTGACAAAATAAAGGAGTTCTCAGTTTTGTCTCTATGGTTTGTTTCCTCTTCAAGTAGCTCTAAGTAGAGACTGTGGAAAAGAACTTTCATTGAAAGGGGTTGCCAAGTTTCCAAGAAATATCGAGTTTCCGAAATACCAGCAAATATTTTTTCACCCAATCTGGATGATACATGGTGGTAATGACAAAACACAAATTCCACTTGGCTCTCCAAATTTTGTTCTTCTAGGTAGTAGCGTTCGTTTACAATAGCAGTATTTATTTTTAGGTTTCACCCTGTTCTACCGTTTATAGATAGATTAATTTGGATCTCTAAATCCAACATGGTTTTTAGTAGCTCTTTGAAACTTGACAAAATAAAGGAGTTCTCTGTTTTGTCTCTATGGTTTGTTTCCTGTTCAAGTAGCCCTAGGCACAGATTGTGGAAAAGCATTTTCATTGAGAGGGGTTGCAAAGCTTCTAAGAAATAATGAGTTTCCAAAATACCAGCAAATATTTTTTCACCCAATCTTGATGATACTTTGTGGTAATGATCAGTACACAAATCCCATTGGCCCACTAAATTTTGTTTTCTAGGTTTAAGCGTTCGTCTACAGTAGCAGTTTTTATATTTAGGTTTCACTCTGTTCTCTCCTATATAGATAGATGATTTTGGAAATCTAAATCCAACATGGTTTGTAGTAGCTCTTTGAAACTTGACAAAATAAAGGAGTTCTCAGCTTTGTCTCTATGGTTTGTTTCCTCTTCAAGTAGCCCTAGGCACAGGCTGTGGAAAAGCACTTTCATTGAGAGGGGTTGCCAAGCTTCTAAGAAATAACAAGTTTCCGAAATACCAGCAAATATTTTTTCACCCAATCTTGATGATACTTCGTGGTAATGATCAGTACACCATTCCCACTTGGCTCACCAAAATTTTGTTCTTCTAGGTTGAAGCGTTCGTCTACAGTAGCAGTTTTAATATTAAGGTTTCACCTTGTTCTCTTCCATATAGATAGATGATTTTGGAACTCTAAATCCAATATGGTTTGTAGTAGCTCTTTGAAACTTGACAAATAAAGTAGTTCTCAGTTTTGTCTCAATGGTTTGTTTCCTCTTCATGTAGCCCTAAGCACAGACTATGGAAATGCATTTTCATTGAAAGGGGTTGCCAAGCTTCCAAGAAATAACGAGTTTCCGAAATACCAGCAAATTTTTTTTCACCCAATCTTGATGATACTTGTTGGTAATGATCGGTACAAAAAATCACACTTGGCTCACCAAATTTTGTTCTTCTAGGTTGAAGCGTTCGTCTACAGTAGCAGTTTTAATATTTAGATTTCACCCTGTTCTCTTCCATATAGATAGATGAATTTGGAACTCTAAATCCAACATGGTTTGTAGTAGCTCTTTGAAACTTGACAACATAAAGGATATCTCAGTTTTGTCTCTATGGTTTGTTTCCTCTTCAAGTAACCCTATAAACAGACTGTGGAAAAGCACTTTGATTGAGAGGGGTTGCCAAGCTTCTACAAATACCCGGGTTTCCGAAATGCCAGCAAATATTTTTTCACCCAATCTTGATGATACTTGGGGTAATAATAAGTCCACAAATCGCACTTGGCTCAACAAATTTTGTTCTTCTAGGTTTAAGCGTTCGTCTACATTAGCAGTTTTTATATTTAGGTTTCACTCTGTTCTCTCTTATATAGATAGATGAATTTGGAACTCTAATACAACATGGTTTGTAGTAGCTCTTTGAAACTTGACAAAATACAGGAGTTCTCAGTATTGTCTCTATGGTTTGGTTTCCTCTTCAAGTAGCCCTTGGCACAGACTGTGGATTTGAACTTTCATTGAAAGGGGTTGCCAAGCTTCCAAGAAATAATGAGTTTCGGAAACACCAGCAAATATTTTTTCACCCAATCTTGTTAATACGTGGTGGTAATGATCGGTACACAAATCCCACTTGGCTCACCATATTTTGTTCTTCTAGGTTGAAGCGTTCATTTACTGTAGCAGTTTTTATTTTTAGGTTTTCCTTTGTTCTCTCCTATAGAGATAGATGAATTTGGAACTCTAAATCCAATATGGTTTGTAGTAGCTTTTTGAAACTAGACAAAAAAAAGGAGTTCTCAGTTTTCTCTTTATGGTTTGTTTCCCCTTCAAGTAGCTCTAGGCACAGACTGTGGAAAAGCACTTTCATTGAGAGGAGTTGCCAAGCTTCTATAAATAACGAGTTTACGAAATACCAGCAATTATTTTTTCATCAAATCTTGATGGTACGTGGTGGTAATGACAAGTACACAAATCCCACTTGGCTCAACAAATTTTGTTCTTCTAGGTTGAAGCGTTCGTTTACAATAGCAGTTTTTATTTTTTAGGTTTCACTCTGTTCTCTCCTATATAGATAGATGAATTTGGAACTCTAAATCCAACATGGTTTCTAGTAGCTCTTTGAAACTTGACACAATAAAGGAGTTCTCAGTTTTGTCTAAATGATTTGTTTCCTCTTCTAGTAGCCCTAGGCACAGACTGTTGAAAAGCACTTTCATTGAGAGGGGTTGCCATACTTCGAAGAAATAACGAGTTTCCGAAATACCAGCAATTATTTTTTCACCCAATCTTGATGATACTTGGTGGTAATGATCGGTACAGGAATCCCACTTGACTCACCAAATTTTGTTGTTCTAGTTTGAAGCGTTCGTTTACAGTAGCAGTTTATATTTTTAGGTTTCCCTCTGTTTTCTCCAATATAGATAGCTGAATTTGGAACTCTAAATCCAACATGGTTTGTACTAGCTCTTTGAAACTTGACAAAAAAAAGTAGTTCTCAGTTTTGTCTCTATGATTTGTTTCCTCTTCAAGTAGCCCTAAGCAGAGATTGTGGAAAAGCACTTTCATTGAAAGGGGTTGCCAAGCTAACAAGAAATTATGAGTTTCCGAAATACCGGCAAATATTTTTTCACCCAATCTGGATGATATGTGGTGGTAATGATAAGTACACAAATCCCACTTCTCTCACCAAATTTTGTTCTTCTAGGTTGAAGCGTTTGTCTACAGTAGCTGTTTTTATATTTAGGTTTCACTCTGTTCTCTCTTATATAGATAGATGAATTTGGAACTCTAAATACAACATGGTTTGTAGTAGCTCTTTGAAACTTGACAAAATACAGGAGTTCTCAGTATTGTCTCTATGGTTTGTTTCCTCTTCAAGTAGCCCTAGGCACAGACTGTGGAAATGAACTTTCATTGAAAGGGGTTGCCAAGCTTCCAAGAAATAACGAGTTTCCGAAACACCAGCAAATATTTTTTCACCAAATCTTGATGATACTTTGTGGTAATGATCGGTACACAAATCCCACTTGGCTCACCCAATTTTGCTCTTCGAGGTTGAAGCTTTCACTTACAGTAGCAGTTTTTATTTTTAGGTTTCACTCTGTTCAATCCTATATAGATAGATGAATTTGGAACTCTAAATCCAACATGGTTTGTAGTAGCTCTTTGATACTTGACAAAATTAAGGAGTTCTCAGTTTTGTCTCTATGGTTGGTTTCCTGTTCAAGTAGACTGAGGCACAGACTGTGGATAAGCACTTTCATTGAGAGGGGTTGCCGAGCTTCTAAGAAATAACGAGTTTCCAAAATACCAGCAAACATTTTTTCACCCAGTCTTGATGATACTTGGTGGTAATGATCAGTACACCAATCCCACTAGGCTCACAAGTTTTGTTTTTCTAGGTTGAAGCGTTCGTCTACACTAGCAGTTTATATATTTAGGTTTCACTCTGATCTCTTCCATATAGATAGATGAATTTGGAACTCTAAATTCAAAATGGTTTGTAGTAGCTCTTTGAAACTTTTCAAAATAAAGAAGTTCTCAGTATTTTCTTTATGGTTTGTTTCCTCTTCAAGTAGCCCTAGGCACAGACTGTGGAAAAGCACTTTCATTGAGAGGGGTTGCCAAGCGTCTAAGAAATAACGATTTTCCTAAATACCAGCAAATATTTTTTCACCCAATCTTGATGATACTTGCTGGTAATGATCAGTACACCAATCCAAATTGGCTCACCAAATTTTGTCCTTCTGGGTTGTAACGTTCGTCTACAGTAGCAGTTTTTATATTTAGGTTTCACTCTGTTCTCTTCCATATAGATAGATGAATTTGGAACTCTAAATCCAACATGTTTTATAGTAGATCTTTGAAACTTGACAAAATAAAAGAGTTCTCAGTTGTATCTCTATGATTTGTTTCCTCTTCAAGTAGCCATAAGCAGAGAGTGTGGAAAAGCACTTTCATTTAAAGGGGTTGCCAAGCTTCTAAGAAATTACGAGTTTCCGAAATACCAGCAAATATTTTTTTACCCAATCTTTATGATAATTGGTGGTAATGACAAGTACACAAATCCCACTTGGCTCACCAAATTTTGTTCTTCCAGGTTGAAGCTTTCGTTTACAGTAGCAGTTTTTATTTTTAGGTTTCACTCTGTTCTCTCGTATATAGATAGATGAATTTGGAACTCTAAATTCAACATGGTTTGTAGTAGCTCTTTGAAACATGACAAAATAAAGCAGTTCTCACTTTTGTCTCTGTGGTTTGTTTCCTCTTAAAGTAGCCCTAGGCACAGACTGTGGAAAAGCACTTTCATTAAATGGGGTTGCCAAGCTTCCAAGAAATAACAAGTTTCCGAAATACCAGCAAATATTTTTTCACCCAATCTTGATGATACTTAGTGCTAATGATCGGTACACAAATCCCACTTGACTCACCAAATTTTGTTCTTCTAGGTTGAAGCGTTCGAATACAGTAGCAGTTTATATTTTTAGGTTTCCCAGTGTTCTCTCCTATATAGTTAGATGAATTTGGAACTCTAAATCCAACATGGTTTGTACTAGCTCTTTGAAACTTGACAAAAAAAATTAGTTCTCAGTTTTGTCTCTATGATTTGTTTCCTCTTCAAGTAGCCCTAAGCAGAGACTGTGGAAAAGCACTTTCATTGAAAGGGGTTGCGAAGCTTCCAAGAAATTACGATTTTCCGAAATACCAGCAAATATTTTTTCACCCAATCTTGTTGATACGTGGTGGTAATGATCGGTACACAAATCCCACATGGCTCACCAAATTTTGTTCTTCTAGGTTGAAGCGTTCATTTACTGTAGCAGTTTTTATTTTTAGGTTTTCCTCTGTTCTCTCCTATATAGATAGATGAATTTGGAACTCTAAATCCAATATGGTTTGTAGTAGCTTTATGAAACTTGACAAAAAAAAGGAGTTCTCAGTTTTGTCTTTATGGTTTGTTTCCCCTTCAAGTAGCTCTAGGCACAGACTGTGGAAAAGCACTTTCATTGAGAGGAGTTGCCAAGCTTCTATAAATAAAGAGTTTCCGAAATACCAGCAAATATTTTTTCACCAAATCTTGATGGTACGTGGTGGTAATGACAAGTACACAAATCCCACTTGGCTCACCAAATTTTGTTCTTCTAGGTTGAAGCGTTCATTTACTGTAGCAGTTTTTATTTTTAGGTTTTCCTCTGTTCTCTCCTATATAGATAGATGAATTTGGAACTCTAAATCCAATATGGTTTGTAGTAGCTTTTTGAAACTTGACAAAATAGGAGTTCTCAGTTTTGTCTTTATGGTTTGTTTCCCCTTCAAGTAGCCCTAGGCACAGACTGTTGAAAAGCACTTTCATTGAGAGGGGTTGCCAAACTTCGAAGAAATAACGAGTTTCCGAAATACCAGCAAATATTTTTTCACCCAATCTTGATGATACTTGGTGTTAATGATCGGTACAGGAATCTCACTTGGCTAACCAAATTTTCTTCCTCTAGGTTGACGTGTTTGTCTACAGTAGCAGTTTCTATTCTTAGGTTTGACTCTGTTCTCTCCTATGTAGATAGATGAATTTGGAACTCAAAATCCAACATGGTTTGTAGTAGCTCTTTGAAACTTGACAAAATAAAGGAGTTCTCAGTTTGTTCTCTATAATTTGTTTACTCTTCAAGGAGCCCGAAGTAGAGACAGTGGAAAAGCACTTTCATTGAAAGAGGTTGCCAAGCTTCCAAGAAATAACGAGTTTCCGAAATACCAGCAAATATTTTATCACCGAATCTTGATGATACGTGATGGTAATGACAAGTACACAAATCCCACATGGCTCACCAAATTTTGTTCTTCTAGGTTGAAGCGTTCGTTTCAAGTAGCAGTTTTTATTTTTAGGTTTCACTCTGTTCTCTCCTATATACATAGATGAATTTGGAACTCTTAATCCAACATGGTTTCTAGTAGCTCTTTGAAACTTGACAAAATAAAAGAGTTCTCAGCTTTGTACCTGTAATTTGTTTCCTCTTCAAGTAGCCCTAAGCAGAGACTTTGGAAAAGCACTTAAATTGAAAGAGGTTGCCAAGCTTCCAAGAAATTATGAGTTTCCGAAATACCAGCATATATGTTTTCACCGAATCTTGATGATACTTGGTGGTAATGACAAGTACACAAATCCCACTTGGCTCATCAAATTTTGTTCTTCTAGCTTTTAGCGTTCTTCTACTGTAGCAGTTTTTATATTTAGGTTTCACTCTGTTCTCTCCTATATAGATAGATGAATTTGGAACTCTAAATCCAACATGGTTTGTAGTAGTTCTTTGAAACTTGACAAATAAATAGTTCTCAGTTTTGTCGCTATGGTTTGTTTCCTCTTCAAGTAGCCCTAAGCAGAGACTGTGGAAAAGCACTTTCATTGAAAGGGGTTGCCAAGCTTCCAAGAAATTATGATTTTCCGAAATACCAGCAAATATTTTTTCACCCAATCTGGATAATAAATGGTGGTGATGACAAGTACACAAATCCCACTTGACTCACCAAATTTTGTTCTTCCAGGTTGAAGCGTTCGTCTACAGTAGGCGTTTTTATATTTAGGTTTCCCTCTGTTCTCTCCTATATAGATAGATCAATTTGGAACTCTAAATCCAACATGGTTAGTAGTAGCTCTTTTAAACTTGACAAAATAAAGTAGTTCTCAGTTTTGTCTCTATGGTTTGTTTCCTCTTCAAGTAGCCCTAGGCACAGACTGTGGAAAAGCAGTTTCATTGAGAGGGGTTGCCAAGCCTCTAAGAAATAACGAGTTTCCGAAATACCAGCAAATATTTTTTCACAAAATTTTGATGATACTTGGTGTTAATGATCAGGACACAAATCCCACTTGGCTCACCAAATTCTGTTATTCTAGGTTGAAGCGTTTGTCTACAGTAGTCGTTTTTATATTTAGGTTTCCCTCTGTTCTCTCCTATATAGATAGATGAATTTGGAACTCTAAATCCAACATGGTTTGTAGTAGCTCTTTGAAACTTGACAAAAAAAAGTAGTTCTCAGTTTTGTCTCTATAGTTTGTTTTTTCATCAAGGAGCCCTAAGCAGAGACTGTAGAAAAGCACTTTAATTAAAAGGGGTTGCCAAGCTTCCAAGAAATTACGAGTTTCCGAAATACCAGCAAATATTTTTTCACCCAATCTTGATGATACTTGGTGGTAATGATCGGTACAAAAATCCCACTTGGCTCACCAAATTTTGTTCTTCTAGGTTGTAGCGTTCTTTTACAGTAGCAGTTAATATTTTTAGGTTTCACTCTGTTCTCTCCTATATAGATAGATAAATTTGGAACTCTAAATCCAACATGGTTTGTAGTAGCTCTTTGAAACTTGACAAAAAAAAGTAGTTCTCAGATTTGTCTCTATGGTTTGTTTCCTCTTCAAGTAGCCCTAACCAGAAACTGTGGAAAAGCACTTTCATTGAAAGGGGTTGCCAAGATTCCAAGAAATTACGAGTTTCCGAAATACCAGCAAATATTTTTTCACCCAATCTTGATGATACGTGGTGGTAATGATCAGTACAAAAAACCCACTTGGCTCACCAAATTTTGTTCTTCTAGGTTGAAGCGTTCGTTTACAGTACAGTTTTTATTTTTAGGTTTCCCTCTGTTCTCTCCTATATAGATAGATGAATTTGGAACTCTTAATCCAACATGGTTTGTAGTAGCACTTTGAAACTTGACAAAAAAAAGTAGTTCTCAGTTTTGTCTCTATGGTTTGTTTTTTCTTCAAGTAGCCCTAAGCAGAGACTGTGGAAAAGCACTTTCATTAAAAGGGGTTGCAAAGCTTCCAATAAATTACGAGTTTCCGAAATACAAGCAAATATTTTTTCACCCAATCTTGATGATACGTGGTCGTAATGACAAGTACACAAATCCCACTTGGCTCACCAAATTTTGATCTTCTTGGTGGAAGCGTTCGTTTACAGTTGCAGTTTTTATTTTTGGTTTCATTCTGTTCTTTCCTATATAGATAGATGAATTTGGAACTCTAAATCCAACATGGTTTGTAGTACCTCTTTGAAACTTGACAAAATAAAGTAGTTCTCAGTTTTGTCTCTATGGTTTGTTTCCTCTTCAAGTAGCCCTAGGCACAGACTGTGGAAAAGCACTTTCATTAAGAGGGGTTGCCAAGCTTCTAAGAAATAACGAGTTTCTGAAATACCAGCAAATATTTTCTCACAGAAACTTGATGATACTTTGTGGTAATGATGAGTACACAAATCCCACTTGGCTCACCAAATTTTGTTCTTCTAGGATGAAGCGTTCGTCTACAGTAGTCGTTTTTATATTTAGGTTTCCCTCTGTTCTCTCCTATATAGATAGATGAATTTGGAATTCTAAATCCAACATGGTTTGTAGTAGCTCTTTGAAACTTGACAAAATAAAGGAATTATCAGTTTTGTCTCTATGGTTGTTTCCTCTTCAAGTAGCCCTAGGCACAGACTATGGAAAAGCACTTTCATTGAGAGGGGTTGCCAAGCTTCTAAGAAATAACGAGTTTCCGAAATACCAGCAAATATTTTTTCACCCAGTCTTGATGATACTTGGTGGTAATGATCAGTTCACAAATCCCACTTGGTAACCAAATTTTGTTCTTCTAGGTTGAAGCGTTCGTCTACAGTAGTCGTTTTTATATTTAGGTTTCCCTCTGTTCTCTCCTATATAGATAGATGAATTTGGAACTCTAAATCCAACTTGGTTTGTAGTCGCTCTTTGAAACTTGAGAAAATAATGGAGTTCCCAGTTTTGTCTCTATGGTTCGTTTCCTCTTCAAGTAGCCCTAGGCACAGAGTTTGGAAAAGCACTTTCATTGAGAGGGGTTGCCAAGCTTCTAAGAAATAATGAGTTTCTGAAATACCAGCAGATATTATTTCACCGAATCTTGATGATACTTGGTGGTAATGATCAGTACACAAATCCCACTTGGCTCACCAAATTTTGTTCTTCTAGGTTGAAGCGTTCGTCTACAGTAGGCGTTTTTATATTTAGGTTTCCCTCTGTTCTCTCCTATATAGATAGATGAATTTGGAACTCTAAATCCAACATGGTTTGTAGTATCTCTTTCAAACTTGACAAAATAAAGGACTTCTCAGTTTTGTCTCTATGGTTGTTGCCTCTTCAAGTAGCCCTAGGCACAGACTGTGGAAAAGCACTTTCATTGAGAGGGGTTGCCAAGCTTCTAAGAAATAACGAGTTTCCGAAATACCAGCAAATATTTTTTCACCCAGTCTTGATGATACTTGGTGGTAATGATCTGTACACAAATCCCACTTGGCTCACCAAATTTTGTTCTTCTAGGTTGAAGCGTTCGTCTACAGTAGTCATTTTTTATATTTAAGTTTCCCTCTGTTCTCTCCTATATAAATAGATGAATTTGGAACTCTAAATCCAACATGGTTTATAGTCGCTCTTTGAAACTTGACAAAATAAAGGAGTTCTCAGTTTTGTCTCTATGGTTTGTTTCCTCTTCAAGTAGCCCTAAGCAGAGACTGTGGAAAAGCACTTTCATTTCAGCAGTTGCCAAGCTTCCAAAAAATAACGAGTTCCCGAAATACCCGCAAATATTTTTTCACCCAATCTTGATGATACTTGGTGGTAATGATCGGTACACAAATCCCACTTGAATCACCAAATTTTGTTCTTCTAGGTTGAAGCGCTGTTTTACAGTAGCAGTTTATATTTTTAGGTTTCCCTCTGTTCTCTCCTATATAGATATATGAATTTGGAACTCTAAATCCAACATGGTTTGTAGTAGCTCTTTGAAACATGACAAAATAAAGGAATTCTAAGTTTTGTCTCTATTATTTGCTTCCTCTTCAAGTAGCCATAAGCAGAAACTGTGGAAAACCACTTTCATTGAAAGGGGTTGCCAAGCTTCCAAGAAATTACGAGTTTCCAAAATACCAGCAAATATTTTTTCACCCAATCTTGATGATACTTGGTGGTAATGATCAGTACACAAATCCCACTTGGCTCACCAAATTTTGTTCTTCTAGGTTGAAGTGTTCGTCTACAGCAGCAGTTTTTATGTTTAGGTTTCACTCTGTTCTCTCCTATGTAGATAGATGAATTTGGAACTCTAAATCCAACAAGTTTTGTAGTAGCTCTTTGAAACTTGACATAATAATGGAGTTCTCAGGTTTGTCTCTATAATTTGTTTCCTCTTCAAGTAGCCCTAAGCAGAGACTGTGGAAATGCACTTTCATTGAAAGGGGTTGCCAAGCTTCCAAGAAATTACGAGTTTCCGAAATACCAGCAAATATTTTTTCACCCAATCTGGATGATACGTGGTCGTAAAGACAAGGACACAAATCCCACTTTTCCCACCATATTTTATTCTTCTAGGTTGAAGCATTCTTTTACAGTAGCAGTTTATATTTTTAGGTTTCTCTCTGTTCTCTCCTATATAGATAGATGAATTTGGAACTCTATCTCCAACATGGTTTGTAGTAGCCCTTTGAAACTTGACAAAATAAAGGAGTTCTCAGTTTTGTCTCTATGGTTGTTTCCTCTTCAAGTAGCCCTAGGCACAGACTGTGGAAAAGCACTTTCATTGAGAGGGGTTGCCAAGCTTCTAAGAAATAACGAGTTTCCGAAATACCAGCAAATATTTTTTCACCCAATCTTGATGATACTTGGTGGTAATGATCAGTACACAAATCCCACTTGGCTCACCAAATTTTGTTCTTCTAGGTTGAAGCGTTCGTCTACAGTATTCGTTTTTATATTTAGGTTTCCCTCTGTTCTCTCCTATATAGATAGATCAATTTGGAACTCTAAATCCAACATGGATTGCAGTAGCTTTTTGAAACTTGACAAAAAAAAGTAGATCTCAGTTTTGTCTCTACGGTTTGTTTTTTCTTCAAGTAGCCCTAAACAGAGACTGTGGAAAAGCAATTTCATTATAAGGGGTTGCCAAGCTTCCAATAAATTACTAGTTTCTGAAATACCAGCAAAAATTTTTACCAAATCTTGATGATACGTGGTCTTAATGACAAGTACAGAAATCCCACTTGGCTCACCAAATTTTGTTCTTCTAGGTGGAAGCGTTTGGTTACACTAGCAGTTTTTATTTTTGGTTTCACTCTGTTCTCTACTATATAGATTGATGAAATTGGAACTCTAAATCCAACATGGTTTCTAGTAGCTCTTTGAAACTTGACAAAATAAAGGAGTTCTCAGTTTTGTTTCTATGGTTTGTTTCCTCTTCAAGTAGCCCTAGGCACAGACTTTGGAAAAGCACATTCATTGAGATTGGTTGCCAAGCTTCTAAGAAATAACAAGTTTCCGAAATACCAGCAAATATTTTTTCACCCAATCTGGATGATACGTGGTCGTAATGACAAGGACACAAATCCCACTTGGCCCACCAAATTTTGTTCTTCTAGGTTGAAGCATTCGTTTACAGTAGCAGTTTCTATTTTTAGGTTTCCCTCTGTTCTCTCCTATTTAGATAGATGAATTTGGAACTCTAAATCCAACATGGTTTTTAGTAGCTCTTTGAAACTTGACAAAATAAAGGAGTTCTCAGTTTTGTCTCTATGGTTGTTTCCTCTTCAAGTAGCCCTAGGCACAGACTGTGGAATAGCAGTTTAATTGAGAGGGGTTTCCAAGCTTCTAAAAAATAACGAGTTTCCGAAATACCAGCAAATATTTTTTCACCCAATCTTGATGATACTTGGTGGTAATGATCAGTACACAAATCCCACTTGGCTTACCAAATTATGTTCTTCTAGGTTGAAGTGTTCGTCTACCGTAGTCGTTTTTATATTTAGGTTTCCCTCTGTTCTCTCCTATATAATGATAGATGAATTTGGAACTCTAAATCCAACATGGTTTGTAGTAGCTCTTTGAAACTTGACAAAAAAAGTAGTTCTCAGTTTTGTCTCTATGGTTTGTTTTTTCTTCAAGCAGCCCTAAGCAGAGACTTTGGAAAAGCACTTTCATTGAAAGGGGTTGCCAAGCTTCCAACAAATAACGAGTTTCCGAAATGCCAGCAAATATTTTTTCACCCAATCTTGATGATACGTGGTCCTAATGACATGTACACTAATCCCACTTGGGTCACCAAATTTTTTTCTTCTAGGTGGAAGCGTTCGTTTACAATTGCAGTTTTTTATTTTTGATTTCACTCTGTTCTCTCCTATAGAGATAGATGAATTTGGAACTCTAAATCCAACATGGTTTGTAGTAGCTCTTTGAAACTTGACAAAATAAAAGAGTTCTCAGTTTTGTTTCTATGGTTCATTTCCTCTTCAATTAGCCCTAGGCACAGACTTTGGAAAAGCACTTTCACTGAGAGTGGTTGCCAAGCTTCTAGGAAATAACGAGTTTCTGAAATACCAGCAAATATTTTTTCACCCAATCTTGATGATACTTGGTGGTAATGATCAGTAAACAAATCCCACTTGGCTCATCAAATTTTGTTCTTCTAGGTTGAAGCGTTCGTCTACAGTAGTCGTTTTTATATTTAGGTTTCCCTCTGTTCTCTCCTATATAGATAGAAGAATTTGGAACTCTAAATCCACATGGTTTGTAGTAGCTCTTTGAAACTTGACAAAATAATGGACTTCTCAGTTTTGTCTCTATGGTTGTTTCCTCTTCAAGTAACCCTAGGCACAGACTGTGAAAAAGCACTTTCATTGAGAGGGGTTGCCAAGCTTCCAAAAAATAACGAGTTCCCGAAATACCCGCAAATATTTTTTCACCCAATCTTGATGATACTTGGTGGTAATGATCGGTACGCAAGTCCCACTTGACTCACCAAATTTTGTTCTTCTAGGTTTAAGCGTTCTTTTACAGTAGCAGTTTATATTTTTAGGTTTCCCTCTGTTCTCTCCTATATAGATAGATGAATTTGGAACTCTAAATCCAACATGGTTTGTAGTAGCTCTTTGAAACTTGACAAAATAAAGGAATTCTAAATTTTGTCTCTATTATTTGTTTCCTCTTCAAGTAGCCCTAAGCAGAAACTGTGGAAATGCACTTTCATTTAAAGGGGTTGCCAAGCTTCCAAGAAATTACGAGTTTCCGAAATACCAGCTAATATTTTTTCACCCAATCTTGATGATACGTGGTGGTAATGATCGGTACAAAAATCCAACTTGACTCACCAAATTTTGTTCTTCTAGGTTGAAGCGTTCGTTTACAGTAGCAGTTTTTATTTTTAGGTTTCCCTCTGTTCTCTCCTATATAGATAGATGAATTTGGAACTCTAAATCCAACATGGTTTGTAGTAGCTTTTTGAAAGTTGACAAAATAAAGGAGTTCTCAGTTTTGTCTCTATGGTTGTTTCCTCTTCAAGTAGCCCTAGGCACAGACTGTGGAAAAGCACTTTCATTGAGAGTGGTTGCCAAGCTTCTAAGAAATAACGAGTTTCCGAAATACCAGCAAATATTTTTCACCCAATCTTGATGATACTTGGTGGTAATGATCAGTATACAAATGCCACTTGGCACAACAAATTTTGTTCTTCTAGGTTGAAGCGTTCGTCTACAGTAATCGTTTTTATATTTAGGTCTCCCTCTGTTCTCTCCTACATAGATAGATGAATTTGGAACACTAAATCCAACATGGTTTGCAGTAGCTCTTTGAAACTTGACAAAAAAAGTAGATCTCAGTTTTTTCTCTATGATTTGTTTTTTCTTCAAGTAGCCCTAAGCAGAGACTGTGGAAAAGCACTTTAATTAAAAGGGGTTGCCAATCTCCCAATAAATTAGGAGTTTCCGAAATACCAGCAAATATTTTTTCACCCAATCTTGATGGTACGTGGTCGTAATGACAAGGAAACAAATACCACTTGGCTCACCAAATTTTTTTCTTCTTGGTGGAAGCGTTCGTTTACAGTTGCAGTTTTTATTTTTGGTTTCACTCTGTTCTCTACTATATAGATAGATGAAATTTGGAACTCTAAATCCAACATGGTTTGTAGTAGCTCTTTGAAACTTGACAAAATAAAGGAGTTCTCAGTTTTGTCTCTATGGTTTGTTTCCTCTTCAAGTAGCCCTATGCACAGACTTTGGAAAAGCACATTCATTGAGAGGGGTTGCCAAGCTTCTAAGAAATAACGAGTTTCCGAAATACCAGCAAATATTTTTTCACCCAATCTTGATGATACTTGGTGAAAATGATCAATAAACAAATCCCACTTGGCTCACAAAATTTTGTTCTTCTAGGTTGAAGCGTTCATCTACAGTAGTCGTTTTTATATTTAGGTTTCCCTTTGTTCTCTCCTACATAGATAGATGAATTTGGAACTCTAAATCCAACATGGTTTGCAGTAGCTCTTTGAAACTTGACAAAAAAAAGTAGATCTCAGTTTTTTCTCTACGGTTTGTTTTTTCTTCAAGTAGCCCTAAGCAGAGACTGTGGAAAAGCACTTTCATTAAAAGGGATTGCCAAGCTTCCAATAAATTACGAGTTTCCGAAATACCAGCAAATATTTTCTCACCCAATCTTGATGATACGTGGTGTTAATGACAAGTACACAAATCCCACTTGGCTCACCAAATTTTGTTCTTCTAGGTGGAAGCGTTCGTTTACAGTTGCAGTTTTTATTTTTGGTTTCACTCTGTTCTCTACTATATAGATAGATAAAATTGGAACTCTAAATCCAACATGGTTTGTAGTAGCTCTTTGAAACTTGACAAAATAAAGGAGTTCTCAGTTTTGTCTCTATGGTTTGTTTCCTCTTCAAGTAGCCCTAGGCAAAGACTTTGGAAAACCACATTCATTGAGAGGGGTTGCCAAGCTTCTAAGAAATAACGAGTTTCCGAAATACCAGCAAATATTTTTTCACCCAATCTTGATGATACTTGGTGGTAATGATCAGTAAACAAATCCCACTGGGCTTACCAAATTTTGTTATTCTAGGTTGAAGCGTTCGTCTACAGTAGTCGTTTTTATATTTAGGTTTCCCTCTGTTCTCTCCTATATAGATAGATGAATTTGGAACTCTAAATCCAACATGGTTTGTAGTAGCTCTTTGAAACTTGACAAAATAAAAGACTTCTCAGTTTTATCTCTATGGTTGTTTCCTCTTCAAGTAGCCCTAGGCACAGACTGTGGAAAAGCACTTTCATTGAGAGGGGTTGCCAAGCTTCTAAGAAATAAGGAGTTTCCGAAATACCAGCAAATATTTTTTCACCCAATCTTGATGATACGTGGTGGTAATGATCGGTACAAAAATTCCACTTGGCTCACCAAATTTTGTTCTTCTAGGTTGAAGCGTTCGTTTACAGTAGCAGTTTTTATTTTTAGGTTTCCTTCTTTTCTCTCCTATATAAATAGATGAATTTGGAACTCTTAATCCAACATGGTTTGTTGTAGCTCTTTGAAACTTGACAAAATAAAGGAGTTCTCAGTTTTGTTTCTATGGTTCATTTCCTCTTCAAGTAGCCCTAGGCACAGACTGTGAAAAAGCACTTTCATTTAGAGGGGTTGCCAAGCTTCCAAAAAATAACGAGTTCCCGAAATACCCGCAAATATTTTTTCACCCAATCTTGATACTTGGTGGTTGATCGGTACGCAAGTCCCACTTGACTCACCAAATTTTGTTCTTCTAGGTTTAAGCGTTCCTTTACAGTAGCAGTTTATATTTTTAGGTTTCCCTCTGTTCTCTCCTATATAGATAGATGAATTTGGAACTCTAAATCCAACATGGTTTGTAGTAGCTCTTTGAAACTTGACAAAATAAAGGAATTCTAAATTTTGTCTCTATTATTTGTTTCCTCTTCAAGTAGCCCTAGGCACAGACTGTGGAAAAGCACTTTCATTGAGAGGGGTTGCCAAGCTTCTAAGAAATGTCGATTTCCGAAATACAGCAAATATTTTTCACCCAAACTTGATGATACGTGGTGGTAATGATTGGTACATAAATCCCACTTGGCTCACCAAATTTTGTTCTTTTAGGTTGAAGCTTTCGTCTACAGTAGCAGTTTTTATATTTAGGTTTCCCTCAGTTCTCTCCTATATAGATAGATGAATTTGGAACTCTAAATCTAACATGTTTTGTAGTAGCTCTTTAAAACTTGACAAAATAAAGGAGTTCTCAGTTTTGTCTCTATGGTTTGTTTCCTTTTCAATAGCCCTAGGCACAGACTGTGGAAAAGCAATTTCCTTGAGAGGGGTTGCCAAGCTTCTAATAAATTACTAATTTCCGAATACCAGCAAATATTTTTTTACCCAATCTTGATGATACTTGGTGGTAATGACAAGTACACAAATCACACTTGGCTCACAAAATTTTGTTCTTCTAGGTTGAAGCGTTCGTCTACAGTAGCAGTTTTTATATTTAGGCTTCCCTCTGTTCTCTCATATAAAGATAGATGAATTTGGAACTCTAAATCCAACATGGTTTGTAGTAGCTCTTTGAAAATTGATAAAATAAAGCAGTTCCCAGTTTTCTCTCTATGGTTTGTTTCCTCTTCAAGTAGCCCTAGGCACAGACTGTGGAAAAGCACTTTCATTGAGAGGGGTTGCCAGGCTTCTAAGAAATAACAAGTTTCCGAAATACCAGCAAATATTTTTTCACCCAATCTTGATGATACTTGGTGGTAATGATCAGGACACAAATCCCACTTGCCTACCAAATTTTGTTCTTCTAGGTTGAAGCGTTCGTCTACAGTAGCAGTTTTTATATTTAGGTTTCACTCTTTTCTCTCCTATATAGATAGATGAATTTGGAACTCTAAATCCAACATGGATTGTAGTAGGTCTTTGAAACTTGACAAAATAAAGGAGTTCTCAGTTTTGTCTCTACGGTTTGTTTCTTCTTCAATAGCCCTAGGCACAGACTGTGGAAAAGCACTTGCATTGAGAGGGGTTGTCAATCTTCCAAGGAATAACGAGTTTCTGAAATACCAGCAAATATTTTTTCACCCAATCTTGATGATACTTTGTGGTAATGATCGGTACACAAATCCCACTTGACTCACCAAATTTTGTTCTCTAGGTTAAATCGTTTGTCTACAGTATCAGTTTATATTTTTAGGTTGCCCTCTGTTCTCTCCTATACTGATAGATGAATTTGGAACTCTAAATCCAACATGGTCTGTAGTAGCTCTTTGAAAGTTGACAAAATAAAAAAGTTCTCAGTTTTGTCTCTATGGTTTGTTTCCTCTTCAATAGCCCTAGGCACAGACTGTGGAGAAGCATTTCATTGAGAGGGGTTGCCAAGCTTCTAAGAAATAACGAATTTCCGAAATACCAGCAAATATTTTTTCACCCAATATTGATGATACTTTGTGGTAATGATCAATACACAAATCCCACCTGGCTCACCAAATTTCCTTCCTTTAGTTTGAAGCGTTCGTCTACAGTAGCACTTTTTATATTTAGGTTTCCCTCTGTTCTCTCCTAAATAGATAGATGAATTTGGAACTCTAAATCCAACATGGTTTGTAGTAGCTCTTTGAAACTTGACAAAAAAAAGTAGTTCTCAGTTTTGTCTCTATGGTTTGTTTCCTCTTCAAGTAACCCTATAAACAGACTGTGGAAAAGCACTTTGATTGAGAGGGGTTGCCAAGCTTCTACAAATACACGGGTTTCCGAAATGCCAGCAAATATTTTTTCACCCAATCTTGATGATACTTGGGGGTAATAATAAGTCCACAAATCGCACTTGGCTCAACAAATTTTGTTCTTCTAGGTTTAAGCGTTCGTCTACATTAGCAGTTTTTATATTTAGGTTTCACTCTGTTCTCTCTTATATAGATAGATGAATTTGGAACTCTAAATCCAACATGGTTTGTAGTAGCTCTTTGAAACTTGACAAAATACAGGAGTTCTCAGTATTGTCTCTATGGTTTGTTTCCTCTTCAAGTAGCCCTTGGCACAGACTGTGGATTTGAACTTTCATTGAAAGGGGTTGCCAAGCTTCCAAGAAATAACGAGTTTCCGAAACACCAGCAAATATTTTTTCACCCAATCTTGTTAATACGTGGTGGTAATGATCGGTACACAAATCCCACTTGGCTCACCATATTTTGTTCTTCTAGGTTGAAGCGTTCATTTACTGTAGCAGTTTTTATTTTTAGGTTTTCCTTTGTTCTCTCCTATAGAGATAGATGAATTTGGAACTCTAAATCCAATATGGTTTGTAGTAGCTTTTTGAAACTTGACAAAAAAAAGGAGTTCTCAGTTTTCTCTTTATGGTTTGTTTCCCCTTCAAGTAGCTCTAGGCACAGACTGTGGAAAAGCACTTTCATTGAGAGGAGTTGCCAAGCTTCTATAAATAACGAGTTTACGAAATACCAGCAATTATTTTTTCATCAAATCTTGATGGTACGTGGTGGTAATGACAAGTACACAAATCCCACTTGGCTCAACAAATTTTGTTCTTCTAGGTTGAAGCGTTCGTTTACAATAGCAGTTTTTATTTTTAGGTTTCACTCTGTTCTCTCCTATATAGATAGATGAATTTGGAACTCTAAATCCAACATGGTTTCTAGTAGCTCTTTGAAACTTGACACAATAAAGGAGTTCTCAGTTTTGTCTCTATGATTTGTTTCCTCTTCTAGTAGCCCTAGGCACAGACTGTTGAAAAGCACTTTCATTGAGAGGGGTTGCCATACTTCGAAGAAATAACGAGTTTCCGAAATACCAGCAATTATTTTTTCACCCAATCTTGATGATACTTGGTGGTAATGATCGGTACAGGAATCCCACTTGACTCACCAAATTTTGTTGTTCTAGTTTGAAGCGTTCGTTTACAGTAGCAGTTTATATTTTTAGGTTTCCCTCTGTTTTCTCCAATATAGATAGCTGAATTTGGAACTCTAAATCCAACATGGGTTGTACTAGCTCTTTGAAACTTGACAAAAAAAAGTAGTTCTCAGTTTTGTCTCTATGATTTGTTTCCTCTTCAAGTAGCCCTAAGCAGAGATTGTGGAAAAGCACTTTCATTGAAAGGGGTTGCCAAGCTAACAAGAAATTATGAGTTTCCGAAATACCGGCAAATATTTTTTCACCCAATCTGGATGATACGTGGTGGTAATGATAAGTACACAAATCCCACTTCTTTCACCAAATTTTGTTCTTCTAGGTTGAAGCGTTTGTCTACAGTAGCTGTTTTTATATTTAGGTTTCACTCTGTTCTCTCTTATATAGATAGATGAATTTGGAACTCTAAATACAACATGGTTTGTAGTAGCTCTTTGAAACTTGACAAAATACAGGAGTTCTCAGTATTGTCTCTATGGTTTGTTTCCTCTTCAAGTAGCCCTAGGCACAGACTGTGGAAATGAACTTACATTGAAAGGGGTTGCCAAGCTTCCAAGAAATAACGAGTTTCCGAAACACCAGCAAATATTTTTTCACCAAATCTTGATGATACTTTGTGGTAATGATCGGTACACAAATCCCACTTGGCTCACCCAATTTTTCTCTTCGAGGTTGAAGCTTTCACTTACAGTAGCAGTTTTTATTTTTAGGTTTCACTCTGTTCAATCCTATATAGATAGATGAATTTGGAACTCTAAATCCAACATGGTTTGTAGTAGCTCTTTGATACTTGTCAAAATTAAGGAGTTCTCAGTTTTGTCTCTATGGTTGGTTTCCTGTTCAAGTAGACTGAGGCACAGACTGTGGATAAGCACTTTCATTGAGAGGGGTTGCCGAGCTTCTAAGAAATAACGAGTTTCCAAAATACCAGCAAATATTTTTTCACCCAGTCTTGATGATACTTGGTTGTAATGATCAGTACACCAATCCCACTAGGCTCACAAGTTTTGTTTTTCTAGGTTGAACCGTTCGTCTACACTAGCAGTTTATATATTTAGGTTTCACTCTGTTCTCTTCCATATAGATAGATGAATTTGGAACTCTAAATCCAAAATGGTTTGTAGTAGCTCTTTGAAACTTTTCAAAATAAAGAAGTTCTCAGTATTTTCTTTATGGTTTGTTTCCTCTTCAAGTAGCCCTAGGCACAGACTGTGGAAAAGCACTTTCATTGAGAGGGGTTGCCAAGCGTCTAAGAAATAACGATTTTCCTAAATACCAGCAAATATTTTTTCACCCAATCTTGATGATACTTGCTGGTAATGATCAGTACACCAATGCAAATTGGCTCACCAAATTTTGTCCTTCTAGGTTGTAACGTTCGTCTACAGTAGCAGTTTTTATATTTAGGTTTCACTCTGTTCTCTTCCATATAGATAGATGAATTTGGAACTCTAAATCCAACATGTTTTATAGTAGCTCTTTGAAACTTGACAAAATAAAAGAGTTCTCAGTTGTATCTCTATGATTTGTTTCCTCTTCAAGTAGCCATAAGCAGAGAGTGTGGAAAAGCACTTTCATTTAAAGGGGTTGCCAAGCTTCTAAGAAATTACGAGTTTCCGAAATACCAGCAAATATTTTTTTACCCAATCTTTATGATAATTGGTGGTAATGACAAGTACACAAATCCCACTTGGCTCACCAAATTTTTTCTTCCAGGTTGAAGCTTTCGTTTACAGTAGCAGTTTTTATTTTTAGGTTTCACTCTGTTCTCTCGTATATAGATAGATGAATTTGGAACTCTAAATTCAACATGGTTTGTAGTAGCTCTTTGAAACATGACAAAATAAAGCAGTTCTCACTTTTGTCTCTGTGGTTTGTTTCATCTTAAAGTAGCCCTAGGCACAGACTGTGGAAAAGCACTTTCATTAAATGGGGTTGCCAAGCTTCCAAGAAATAACAAGTTTCCGAAATACCAGCAAATATTTTTTCACCCAATCTTGATGATACTTAGTGCTAATGATCGGTACACAAATCCCACTTGACTCACCAAATTTTGTTCTTCTAGGTTGAAGCGTTCGAATACAGTAGCAGTTTATATTTTTAGGTTTCCCAGTGTTCTCTCCTATATAGTTAGATGAATTTGGAACTCTAAATCCAACATGGTTTGTACTAGCTCTTTGAAACTTGACAAAAAAAATTAGTTCTCAGTTTTGTCTCTATGATTTGTTTCCTCTTCAAGTAGCCCTAAGCAGAGACTGTGGAAAAGCACTTTCATTGAAAGGGGTTGCGAAGCTTCCAAGAAATTACGATTTTCCGAAATACCAGCAAATATTTTTTCACCCAATCTTGTTGATACGTGGTGGTAATGATCGGTACACAAATCCCACATGGCTCACCAAATTTTGTTCTTCTAGGTTGAAGCGTTCATTTACTGTAGCAGTTTTTATTTTTAGGTTTTCCTCTGTTCTCTCCTATATAGATAGATGAATTTGGAACTCTAAATCCAATATGGTTTGTAGTAGCTTTTTGAAACTTGACAAAAAAAAGGAGTTCTCAGTTTTGTCTTTATGGTTTGTTTCCCCTTCAAGTAGCTCTAGGCACAGACTGTGGAAAAGCACTTTCATTGAGAGGAGTTGCCAAGCTTCTATAAATAAAGAGTTTCCGAAATACCAGCGAATATTTTTTCACCAAATCTTGATGGTACGTGGTGGTAATGACAAGTACACAAATCCCACTTGGCTCACCAAATTTTGTTCTTCTAGGTTGAAGCGTTCATTTACTGTAGCAGTTTTTATTTTTAGGTTTTCCTCTGTTCTCTCCTATATAGATAAATGAATTTGGAACTCTAAATCCAATATGGTTTGTAGTAGCTTTTTGAAACTTGACAAAATAGGAGTTCTCAGTTTTGTCTTTATGGTTTGTTTCCCCTTCAAGTAGCCCTAGGCACAGACTGTTGAAAAGCACTTTCATTGTGAGGGGTTGCCAAACTTCGAAGAAATAACGAGTTTCCGAAATACCAGCAAATATTTTTTCACCCAATCTTGATGATACTTGGTGTTAATGATCGGTACAGGAATCTCACTTGGCTAACCAAATTTTCTTCCTCTAGGTTGACGTGTTTGTCTACAGTAGCAGTTTCTATTCTTAGGTTTGACTCTGTTCTCTCCTATGTAGATAGATGAATTTGGAACTCAAAATCCAACATGGTTTGTAGTAGCTCTTTGAAACTTGACAAAATAAAGGAGTTCTCAGTTTGTTCTCTATAATTTGTTTACTCTTCAAGGAGCCCGAAGAAGAGACAGTGGAAAAGCACTTTCATTGAAAGAGGTTGCCAAGCTTCCAAGAAATAACGAGTTTCCGAAATACCAGCAAATATTTTATCACCGAATCTTGATGATACGTGATGGTAATGACAAGTACACAAATCCCACATGGCTCACCAAATTTTGTTCTTCTAGGTTGAAGCGTTCGTTTCAAGTAGCAGTTTTTATTTTTAGGTTTCACTCTGTTCTCTCCTATATACATAGATGAATTTGGAACTCTTAATCCAACATGGTTTCTAGTAGCTCTTTGAAACTTGACAAAATAAAAGAGTTCTCAGCTTTGTACCTGTAATTTGTTTCCTCTTCAAGTAGCCCTAAGCAGAGACTTTGGAAAAGCACTTAAATTGAAAGGGGTTGCCAAGCTTCCAAGAAATTATGAGTTTCCGAAATAGCAGCATATATGTTTTCACCGAATCTTGATGATACTTGGTGGTAATGACAAGTACACAAATCCCACTTGGCTCATCAAATTTTGTTCTTCTAGCTTTTAGCGTTCTTCTACTGTAGCAGTTTTTATATTTAGGTTTCACTCTGTTCTCTCCTATATAGATAGATGAATTTGGAACTCTAAATCCAACATGGTTTGTAGTAGTTCTTTGAAACTTGACAAATAAATAGTTCTCAGTTTTGTCGCTATGGTTTGTTTCCTCTTCAAGTAGCCCTAAGCAGAGACTGTGGAAAAGCACTTTCATTGAAAGGGGTTGCCAAGCTTCCAAGAAATTATGATTTTCCGAAATACCAGCAAATATTTTTTCACCCAATCTGGATAATAAATGGTGGTGATGACAAGTACACAAATCCCACTTGACTCACCAAATTTTGTTCTTCCAGGTTGAAGCGTTCGTCTACAGTAGGCGTTTTTATATTTAGGTTTCCCTCTGTTCTCTCCTATATAGATAGATCAATTTGGAACTCTAAATCCAACATGGTTAGTAGTAGCTCTTTGAAACTTGACAAAATAAAGTAGTTCTCAGTTTTGTCTCTATGGTTTGTTTCCTCTTCAAGTAGCCCTAGGCACAGACTGTGGAAAAGCAGTTTCATTGAGAGGGGTTGCCAAGCCTCTAAGAAATAACGAGTTTCCGAAATACCAGCAAATATTTTTTCACAAAATTTTGATGATACTTGGTGTTAATGATCAGGACACAAATCCCACTTGGCTCACCAAATTCTGTTATTCTAGGTTGAAGCGTTTGTCTACAGTAGTCGTTTTTATATTTAGGTTTCCCTCTGTTCTCTCCTATATAGATAGATGAATTTGGAACTCTAAATCCAACATGGTTTGTAGTAGCTCTTTGAAACTTGACAAAAAAAAAGTAGTTCTCAGTTTTGTCTCTATAGTTTGTTTTTTCATCAAGGAGCCCTAAGCAGAGACTGTAGAAAAGCACTTTAATTAAAAGGGGTTGCCAAGCTTCCAAGAAATTACGAGTTTCCGAAATACCAGCAAATATTTTTTCACCCAATCTTGATGATACTTGGTGGTAATGATCGGTACAAAAATCCCACTTGGCTCACCAAATTTTGTTCTTCTAGGTTGTAGCGTTCTTTTACAGTAGCAGTTAATATTTTTAGGTTTCACTCTGTTCTCTCCTATATAGATAGATAAATTTGGAACTCTAAATCCAACATGGTTTGTAGTAGCTCTTTGAAACTTGACAAAAAAAAGTAGTTCTCAGATTTGTCTCTATGGTTTGTTTCCTCTTCAAGTAGCCCTAACCAGAAACTGTGGAAAAGCACTTTCATTGAAAGGGGTTGCCAAGATTCCAAGAAATTACGAGTTTCCGAAATACCAGCAAATATTTTTTCACCCAATCTTGATGATACGTGGTGGTAATGATCAGTACAAAAAACCCACTTGGCTCACCAAATTTTGTTCTTCTAGGTTGAAGCGTTCGTTTACAGTACAGTTTTTATTTTTAGGTTTCCCTCTGTTCTCTCCTATATAGATAGATGAATTTGGAACTCTTAATCCAACATGGTTTGTAGTAGCACTTTGAAACTTGACAAAAAAAAGTAGTTCTCAGTTTTGTCTCTATGGTTTGTTTTTTCTTCAAGTAGCCCTAAGCAGAGACTGTGGAAAAGCACTTTCATTAAAAGGGGTTGCAAAGCTTCCAATAAATTACGAGTTTCCGAAATACAAGCAAATATTTTTTCACCCAATCTTGATGATACGTGGTCGTAATGACAAGTACACAAATCCCACTTGGCTCAAAAATTTGATCTTCTTGGTGGAAGCGTTCGTTTACAGTTGCAGTTTTTATTTTTGGTTTCATTCTGTTCTTTCCTATATAGATAGATGAATTTGGAACTCTAAATCCAACATGGTTTGTAGTACCTCTTTGAAACTTGACAAAATAAAGTAGTTCTCAGTTTTGTCTCTATGGTTTGTTTCCTCTTCAAGTAGCCCTAGGCACAGACTGTGGAAAAGCACTTTCATTAAGAGGGGTTGCCAAGCTTCTAAGAAATAACGAGTTTCTGAAATACCAGCAAATATTTTCTCACAGAAACTTGATGATACTTTGTGGTAATAATGAGTACACAAATCCCACTTGGCTCACCAAATTTTGTTCTTCTAGGATGAAGCGTTCGTCTACAGTAGTCGTTTTTATATTTAGGTTTCCCTCTGTTCTCTCCTATATAGATAGATGAATTTGGAATTCTAAATCCAACATGGTTTGTAGTAGCTCTTTGAAACTTGACAAAATAAAGGAATTATCAGTTTTGTCTCTATGGTTGTTTCCTCTTCAAGTAGCCCTAGGCACAGACTATGGAAAAGCACTTTCATTGAGAGGGGTTGCCAAGCTTCTAAGAAATAACGAGTTTCCGAAATACCAGCAAATATTTTTTCACCCAGTCTTGATGATACTTGGTGGTAATGATCAGTTCACAAATCCCACTTGGAAACCAAATTTTGTTCTTCTAGGTTGAAGCGTTCGTCTACAGTAGTCGTTTTTATATTTAGGTTTCCCTCTGTTCTCTCCTATATAGATAGATGAATTTGGAACTCTAAATCCAACTTGGTTTGTAGTCGCTCTTTGAAACTTGAGAAAATAATGGAGTTCCCAGTTTTGTCTCTATGGTTCGTTTCCTCTTCAAGTAGCCCTAGGCACAGAGTTTGGAAAAGCACTTTCATTGAGAGGGGTTGCCAAGCTTCTAAGAAATAATGAGTTTCTGAAATACCAGCAGATATTATTTCACCGAATCTTGATGATACCTGGTGGTAATGATCAGTACACAAATCCCACTTGGCTCACCAAATTTTGTTCTTCTAGGTTGAAGCGTTCGTCTAAAGTAGGCGTTTTTATATTTAGGTTTCCCTCTGTTCTCTCCTATATAGATAGATGAATTTGGAACTCTAAATCCAACATGGTTTGTAGTATCTCTTTGAAACTTGACAAAATAAAGGACTTCTCAGTTTTGTCTCTATGGTTGTTGCCTCTTCAAGTAGCCCTAGGCACAGACTGTGGAAAAGCACTTTCATTGAGAGGGGTTGCCAAGCTTCTAAGAAATAACGAGTTTCCGAAATACCAGCAAATATTTTTTCACCCAGTCTTGATGATACTTGGTGGTAATGATCTGTACACAAATCCCACTTGGCTCACCAAATTTTGTTCTTCTAGGTTGAAGCGTTCGTCTACAGTAGTCATTTTTTATATTTAAGTTTCCCTCTGTTCTCTCCTATATAAATAGATGAATTTGGAACTCTAAATCCAACATGGTTTATAGTCGCTCTTTGAAACTTGACAAAATAAAGGAGTTCTCAGTTTTGTCTCTATGGTTTGTTTCCTCTTCAAGTAGCCCTAAGCAGAGACTGTGGAAAAGCACTTTCATTTCAGCAGTTGCCAAGCTTCCAAAAAATAACGAGTTCCCGAAATACCCGCAAATATTTTTTCACCCAATCTTGATGATACTTGGTGGTAATGATCGGTACACAAATCCCACTTGAATCACCAAATTTTGTTCTTCTAGGTTGAAGCGTTGTTTTACAGTAGCAGTTTATATTTTTAGGTTTCCCTCTGTTCTCTCCTATATAGATATATGAATTTGGAACTCTAAATCCAACATGGTTTGTAGTAGCTCTTTGAAACATGACAAAATAAAGGAATTCTAAGTTTTGTCTCTATTATTTGTTTCCTCTTCAAGTAGCCCTAAGCAGAAACTGTGGAAAACCACTTTCATTGAAAGGGGTTGTCAAGCTTCCAAGAAATTACGAGTTTCCAAAATACCAGCAAATATTTTTTCACCCAATCTTGATGATACTTGGTGGTAATGATCAGTACACAAATCCCACTTGGCTCACCAAATTTTGTTCTTCTAGGTTGAAGTGTTCGTCTACAGCAGCAGTTTTTATGTTTAGGTTTCACTCTGTTCTCTCCTATGTAGATAGATGAATTTGGAACTCTAAATCCAACAAGTTTTGTAGTAGCTCTTTGAAACTTGACATAATAATGGAGTTCTCAGGTTTGTCTCTATAATTTGTTTCCTCTTCAAGTAGCCCTAAGCAGAGACTGTGGAAATGCACTTTCATTGAAAGGGGTTGCCAAGCTTCCAAGAAATTACGAGTTTCCGAAATACCAGCAAATATTTTTTCACCCAATCTGGATGATACGTGGTCGTAATGACAAGGACACAAATCCCACTTTTCCCACCATATTTTATTCTTCTAGGTTGAAGCATTCTTTTACAGTAGCAGTTTATATTTTTAGGTTTCTCTCTGTTCTCTCCTATATAGATAGATGAATTTGGAACTCTTAATCCAACATGGTTTCTAGTAGCTCTTTGAAACTTGACAAAATAAAAGAGTTCTCAGCTTTGTACCTGTAATTTGTTTCCTCTTCAAGTAGCCCTAAGCAGAGACTTTGGAAAAGCACTTAAATTGAAAGGGGTTGCCAAGCTTCCAAGAAATTATGAGTTTCCGAAATAGCAGCATATATGTTTTCACCGAATCTTGATGATACTTGGTGGTAATGACAAGTACACAAATCCCACTTGGCTCATCAAATTTTGTTCTTCTAGCTTTTAGCGTTCTTCTACTGTAGCAGTTTTTATATTTAGGTTTCACTCTGTTCTCTCCTATATAGATAGATGAATTTGGAACTCTAAATCCAACATGGTTTGTAGTAGTTCTTTGAAACTTGACAAATAAATAGTTCTCAGTTTTGTCGCTATGGTTTGTTTCCTCTTCAAGTAGCCCTAAGCAGAGACTGTGGAAAAGCACTTTCATTGAAAGGGGTTGCCAAGCTTCCAAGAAATTATGATTTTCCGAAATACCAGCAAATATTTTTTCACCCAATCTGGATAATAAATGGTGGTGATGACAAGTACACAAATCCCACTTGACTCACCAAATTTTGTTCTTCCAGGTTGAAGCGTTCGTCTACAGTAGGCGTTTTTATATTTAGGTTTCCCTCTGTTCTCTCCTATATAGATAGATCAATTTGGAACTCTAAATCCAACATGGTTAGTAGTAGCTCTTTGAAACTTGACAAAATAAAGTAGTTCTCAGTTTTGTCTCTATGGTTTGTTTCCTCTTCAAGTAGCCCTAGGCACAGACTGTGGAAAAGCAGTTTCATTGAGAGGGGTTGCCAAGCCTCTAAGAAATAACGAGTTTCCGAAATACCAGCAAATATTTTTTCACAAAATTTTGATGATACTTGGTGTTAATGATCAGGACACAAATCCCACTTGGCTCACCAAATTCTGTTATTCTAGGTTGAAGCGTTTGTCTACAGTAGTCGTTTTTATATTTAGGTTTCCCTCTGTTCTCTCCTATATAGATAGATGAATTTGGAACTCTAAATCCAACATGGTTTGTAGTAGCTCTTTGAAACTTGACAAAAAAAAAGTAGTTCTCAGTTTTGTCTCTATAGTTTGTTTTTTCATCAAGGAGCCCTAAGCAGAGACTGTAGAAAAGCACTTTAATTAAAAGGGGTTGCCAAGCTTCCAAGAAATTACGAGTTTCCGAAATACCAGCAAATATTTTTTCACCCAATCTTGATGATACTTGGTGGTAATGATCGGTACAAAAATCCCACTTGGCTCACCAAATTTTGTTCTTCTAGGTTGTAGCGTTCTTTTACAGTAGCAGTTAATATTTTTAGGTTTCACTCTGTTCTCTCCTATATAGATAGATAAATTTGGAACTCTAAATCCAACATGGTTTGTAGTAGCTCTTTGAAACTTGACAAAAAAAAGTAGTTCTCAGATTTGTCTCTATGGTTTGTTTCCTCTTCAAGTAGCCCTAACCAGAAACTGTGGAAAAGCACTTTCATTGAAAGGGGTTGCCAAGATTCCAAGAAATTACGAGTTTCCGAAATACCAGCAAATATTTTTTCACCCAATCTTGATGATACGTGGTGGTAATGATCAGTACAAAAAACCCACTTGGCTCACCAAATTTTGTTCTTCTAGGTTGAAGCGTTCGTTTACAGTACAGTTTTTATTTTTAGGTTTCCCTCTGTTCTCTCCTATATAGATAGATGAATTTGGAACTCTTAATCCAACATGGTTTGTAGTAGCACTTTGAAACTTGACAAAAAAAAGTAGTTCTCAGTTTTGTCTCTATGGTTTGTTTTTTCTTCAAGTAGCCCTAAGCAGAGACTGTGGAAAAGCACTTTCATTAAAAGGGGTTGCAAAGCTTCCAATAAATTACGAGTTTCCGAAATACAAGCAAATATTTTTTCACCCAATCTTGATGATACGTGGTCGTAATGACAAGTACACAAATCCCACTTGGCTCAAAAATTTTGATCTTCTTGGTGGAAGCGTTCGTTTACAGTTGCAGTTTTTATTTTTGGTTTCATTCTGTTCTTTCCTATATAGATAGATGAATTTGGAACTCTAAATCCAACATGGTTTGTAGTACCTCTTTGAAACTTGACAAAATAAAGTAGTTCTCAGTTTTGTCTCTATGGTTTGTTTCCTCTTCAAGTAGCCCTAGGCACAGACTGTGGAAAAGCACTTTCATTAAGAGGGGTTGCCAAGCTTCTAAGAAATAACGAGTTTCTGAAATACCAGCAAATATTTTCTCACAGAAACTTGATGATACTTTGTGGTAATAATGAGTACACAAATCCCACTTGGCTCACCAAATTTTGTTCTTCTAGGATGAAGCGTTCGTCTACAGTAGTCGTTTTTATATTTAGGTTTCCCTCTGTTCTCTCCTATATAGATAGATGAATTTGGAATTCTAAATCCAACATGGTTTGTAGTAGCTCTTTGAAACTTGACAAAATAAAGGAATTATCAGTTTTGTCTCTATGGTTGTTTCCTCTTCAAGTAGCCCTAGGCACAGACTATGGAAAAGCACTTTCATTGAGAGGGGTTGCCAAGCTTCTAAGAAATAACGAGTTTCCGAAATACCAGCAAATATTTTTTCACCCAGTCTTGATGATACTTGGTGGTAATGATCAGTTCACAAATCCCCACTTGGAAACCAAATTTTGTTCTTCTAGGTTGAAGCGTTCGTCTACAGTAGTCGTTTTATATTTAGGTTTCCCTCTGTTCTCTCCTATATAGATAGATGAATTTGGAACTCTAAATCCAACTTGGTTTGTAGTCGCTCTTTGAAACTTGAGAAAATAATGGAGTTCCCAGTTTTGTCTCTATGGTTCGTTTCCTCTTCAAGTAGCCCTAGGCACAGAGTTTGGAAAAGCACTTTCATTGAGAGGGGTTGCCAAGCTTCTAAGAAATAATGAGTTTCTGAAATACCAGCAGATATTATTTCACCGAATCTTGATGATACCTGGTGGTAATGATCAGTACACAATCCCACTTGGCTCACCAAATTTTGTTCTTCTAGGTTGAAGCGTTCGTCTAAAGTAGGCGTTTTTATATTTAGGTTTCCCTCTGTTCTCTCCTATATAGATAGATGAATTTGGAACTCTAAATCCAACATGGTTTGTAGTATCTCTTTGAAACTTGACAAAATAAAGGACTTCTCAGTTTTGTCTCTATGGTTGTTGCCTCTTCAAGTAGCCCTAGGCACAGACTGTGGAAAAGCACTTTCATTGAGAGGGGTTGCCAAGCTTCTAAGAAATAACGAGTTTCCGAAATACCAGCAAATATTTTTTCACCCAGTCTTGATGATACTTGGTGGTAATGATCTGTACACAAATCCCACTTGGCTCACCAAATTTTGTTCTTCTAGGTTGAAGCGTTCGTCTACAGTAGTCATTTTTTATATTTAAGTTTCCCTCTGTTCTCTCCTATATAAATAGATGAATTTGGAACTCTAAATCCAACATGGTTTATAGTCGCTCTTTGAAACTTGACAAAATAAAGGAGTTCTCAGTTTTGTCTCTATGGTTTGTTTCCTCTTCAAGTAGCCCTAAGCAGAGACTGTGGAAAAGCACTTTCATTTCAGCAGTTGCCAAGCTTCCAAAAAATAACGAGTTCCCGAAATACCCGCAAATATTTTTTCACCCAATCTTGATGATACTTGGTGGTAATGATCGGTACACAAATCCCACTTGAATCACCAAATTTTGTTCTTCTAGGTTGAAGCGTTGTTTTACAGTAGCAGTTTATATTTTTAGGTTTCCCTCTGTTCTCTCCTATATAGATATATGAATTTGGAACTCTAAATCCAACATGGTTTGTAGTAGCTCTTTGAAACATGACAAAATAAAGGAATTCTAAGTTTTGTCTCTATTATTTGTTTCCTCTTCAAGTAGCCCTAAGCAGAAACTGTGGAAAACCACTTTCATTGAAAGGGGTTGTCAAGCTTCCAAGAAATTACGAGTTTCCAAAATACCAGCAAATATTTTTTCACCCAATCTTGATGATACTTGGTGGTAATGATCAGTACACAAATCCCACTTGGCTCACCAAATTTTGTTCTTCTAGGTTGAAGTGTTCGTCTACAGCAGCAGTTTTTATGTTTAGGTTTCACTCTGTTCTCTCCTATGTAGATAGATGAATTTGGAACTCTAAATCCAACAAGTTTTGTAGTAGCTCTTTGAAACTTGACATAATAATGGAGTTCTCAGGTTTGTCTCTATAATTTGTTTCCTCTTCAAGTAGCCCTAAGCAGAGACTGTGGAAATGCACTTTCATTGAAAGGGGTTGCCAAGCTTCCAAGAAATTACGAGTTTCCGAAATACCAGCAAATATTTTTTCACCCAATCTGGATGATACGTGGTCGTAATGACAAGGACACAAATCCCACTTTTCCCACCATATTTTATTCTTCTAGGTTGAAGCATTCTTTTACAGTAGCAGTTTATATTTTTAGGTTTCTCTCTGTTCTCTCCTATATAGATAGATGAATTTGGAACTCTATCTCCAACATGGTTTGTAGTAGCCCTTTGAAACTTGACAAAATAAAGGAGTTCTCAGTTTTGTCTCTATGGTTGTTTCCTCTTCAAGTAGCCCTAGGCACAGACTGTGGAAAAGCACTTTCATTGAGAGGGGTTGCCAAGCTTCTAAGAAATAACGAGTTTCCGAAATACCAGCAAATATTTTTTCACCCAATCTTGATGATACTTGGTGGTAATGATCAGTACACAAATCCCACTTGGCTCACCAAATTTTGTTCTTCTAGGTTGAAGCGTTCGTCTACAGTATTCGTTTTTATATTTAGGTTTCCCTCTGTTCTCTCCTATATAGATAGATCAATTTTAACTCTAAATCCAACATGGATTGCGGTAGCTTTTTGAAACTTGACAAAAAAAAGTAGATCTCAGTTTTGTCTCTACGGTTTGTTTTTTCTTCAAGTAGCCCTAAACAGAGACTGTGGAAAAGCAATTTCATTATAAGGGGTTGCCAAGCTTCCAATAATTTACTAGTTTCTGAAATACCAGCAAAAATTTTACCAAATCTTGATGATACGTGGTCTTAATGACAAGTACAGAAATCCCACTTGGCTCACCAAATTTTGTTCTTCTAGGTGGAAGCGTTTGGTTACACTAGCAGTTTTTATTTTTGGTTTCACTCTGTTCTCTACTATATAGATTGATGAAATTGGAACTCTAAATCCAACATGGTTTCTAGTAGCTCTTTGAAACTTGACAAAATAAAGGAGTTCTCAGTTTTGTCTCTATGGTTTGTTTCCTCTTCAAGTAGCCCTAGGCACAGACTTTGGAAAAGCACATTCATTGAGATTGGTTGCCAAGCTTCTAAGAAATAACAAGTTTCCGAAATACCAGCAAATATTTTTTCACCCAATCTGGATGATACGTGGTCGTAATGACAAGGACACAAATCCCACTTGGCCCACCAAATTTTGTTCTTCTAGGTTGAAGCATTCGTTTACAGTAGCAGTTTCTATTTTTAGGTTTCCCTCTGTTCTCTCCTATTTAGATAGATGAATTTGGAACTCTAAATCCAACATGGTTTTTAGTAGCTCTTTGAAACTTGACAAAATAAAGGAGTTCTCAGTTTTGTCTCTATGGTTGTTTCCTTTTCAAGTAGCCCTAGGCACAGACTGTGGAATAGCAGTTTTAATTGAGAGGGGTTTCCAAGCTTCTAAAAAATAACGAGTTTCCGAAATACCAGCAAATATTTTTTCACCCAATCTTGATGATACTTGGTGGTAATGATCAGTACACAAATCCCACTTGGCTTACCAAATTATGTTCTTCTAGGTTGAAGTGTTCGTCTACCGTAGTCGTTTTTATATTTAGGTTTCCCTCTGTTCTCTCCTATATAATGATAGATTAATTTGGAACTCTAAATCCAACATGGTTTTGTAGTAGCTCTTTGAAACTTGACAAAAAAAGTAGTTCTCAGTTTTGTCTCTATGGTTTGTTTTTTTCTTCAAGCAGCCCTAAGCAGAGACTTTGGAAAAGCACTTTCATTGAAAGGGGTTGCCAAGCTTCCAACAAATAACGAGTTTCCGAAATGCCAGCAAATATTTTTTCACCCAATCTTGATGATACGTGGTCCTAATGACATGTACACTAATCCCACTTGGGTCACCAAATTTTGTTCTTCTAGGTGGAAGCGTTCGTTTACAATTGCAGTTTTTTATTTTTTGATTTCACTCTGTTCTCTCCTATAGAGATAGATGAATTTGGAACTCTAAATCCAACATGGTTTGTAGTAGCTCTTTGAAACTTGACAAAATAAAGGAGTTCTCAGTTTTGTTTCTATGGTTCATTTCCTCTTCAATTAGCCCTAGGCACAGACTTTGGAAAAGCACTTTCACTGAGAGTGGTTGCCAAGCTTCTAGGAAATAACGAGTTTCTGAAATACCAGCAAATATTTTTTTCACCCAATCTTGATGATACTTGGTGGTAATGATCAGTAAACAAATCCCACTTGGCTCATCAAATTTTGTTCTTCTAGGTTGAAGCGTTCGTCTACAGTAGTCGTTTTATATTTAGGTTTCCCTCTGTTCTCTCCTATATAGATAGAAGAATTTGGAACTCTAAATCCACATGGTTTGTAGTAGCTCTTTGAAACTTGACAAAATAATGGACTTCTCAGTTTTGTCTCTATGGTTGTTTCCTCTTCAAGTAGCCCTAGGCACAGACTGTGAAAAAGCACTTTCATTGAGAGGGGTTGCCAAGCTTCCAAAAAATAACGAGTTCCCGAAATACCCGCAAATATTTTTTCACCCAATCTTGATGATACTTGGTGGTAATGATCGGTACGCAAGTCCCACTTGACTCACCAAATTTTGTTCTTCTAGGTTTTAAGCGTTCTTTTACAGTAGCAGTTTATATTTTTAGGTTTCCCTCTGTTCTCTCTATATAGATAGATGAATTTGGAACTCTAAATCCAACATGGTTTGTAGTAGCTCTTTGAAACTTGACAAAATAAAGGAATTCTAAATTTTGCTCTATTATTTGTTTCCTCTTCAAGTAGCCCTAAGCAGAAACTGTGGAAATGCACTTTCATTTAAAGGGGTTGCCAAGCTTCCAAGAAATTACGAGTTTCCGAAATACCAGCTAATATTTTTTCACCCAATCTTGATGATACGTGGTGGTAATGATCGGTACAAAAATCCAACTTGACTCACCAAATTTTGTTCTTCTAGGTTGAAGCGTTCGTTTACAGTAGCAGTTTTTATTTTTAGGTTTCCCTCTGTTCTCTCCTATATAGATAGATGAATTTGGAACTCTAAATCCAACATGGTTTGTAGTAGCTTTTTGAAAGTTGACAAAATAAAGGAGTTCTCAGTTTTGTCTCTATGGTTGTTTCCTCTTCAAGTAGCCCTAGGCACAGACTGTGGAAAAGCACTTTCATTGAGAGTGGTTGCCAAGCTTCTAAGAAATAACGAGTTTCCGAAATACCAGCAAATATTTTTTCACCCAATCTTGATGATACTTGGTGGTAATGATCAGTATACAAATGCCACTTGGCACAACAAATTTTGTTCTTCTAGGTTGAAGCGTTCGTCTACAGTAATCGTTTTTATATTTAGGTCTCCCTCTGTTCTCTCCTACATAGATAGATGAATTTGGAACACTAAATCCAACATGGTTTGCAGTAGCTCTTTGAAACTTGACAAAAAAAGTAGATCTCAGTTTTTTCTCTATGATTTGTTTTTTCTTCAAGTAGCCCTAAGCAGAGACTGTGGAAAAGCACTTTAATTAAAAGGGGTTGCCAATCTCCCAATAAATTAGGAGTTTCCGAAATACCAGCAAATATTTTTCACCCAATCTTGATGGTACGTGGTCGTAATGACAAGGAAACAAATACCACTTGGCTCACCAAATTTTTTTCTTCTTGGTGGAAGCGTTCGTTTACAGTTGCAGTTTTTATTTTTGGTTTCACTCTGTTCTCTACTATATAGATAGATGAAATTTGGAACTCTAAATCCAACATGGTTTGTAGTAGCTCTTTGAAACTTGACAAAATAAAGGAGTTCTCAGTTTTGTCTCTATGGTTTGTTTCCTCTTCAAGTAGCCCTATGCACAGACTTTGGAAAAGCACATTCATTGAGAGGGGTTGCCAAGCTTCTAAGAAATAACGAGTTTCCGAAATACCAGCAAATATTTTTTCACCCAATCTTGATGATACTTGGTGGTAATGATCAATAAACAAATCCCACTTGGCTCACAAAATTTTGTTCTTCTAGGTTGAAGCGTTCATCTACAGTAGTCGTTTTTATATTTAGGTTTCCCTTTGTTCTCTCCTACATAGATAGATGAATTTGGAACTCTAAATCCAACATGGTTTGCAGTAGCTCTTTGAAACTTGACAAAAAAAAGTAGATCTCAGTTTTTTCTCTACGGTTTGTTTTTTCTTCAAGTAGCCCTAAGCAGAGACTGTGGAAAAGCACTTTCATTAAAAGGGATTGCCAAGCTTCCAATAAATTACGAGTTTCCGAAATACCAGCAAATATTTTCTCACCCAATCTTGATGATACGTGGTGTTAATGACAAGTACACAAATCCCACTTGGCTCACCAAATTTTGTTCTTCTAGGTGGAAGCGTTCGTTTACAGTTGCAGTTTTTATTTTTGGTTTCACTCTGTTCTCTACTATATAGATAGATAAAATTGGAACTCTAAATCCAACATGGTTTGTAGTAGCTCTTTGAAACTTGACAAAATAAAGGAGTTCTCAGTTTTGTCTCTATGGTTTGTTTCCTCTTCAAGTAGCCCTAGGCAAAGACTTTGGAAAACCACATTCATTGAGAGGGGTTGCCAAGCTTCTAAGAAATAACGAGTTTCCGAAATACCAGCAAATATTTTTTCACCCAATCTTGATGATACTTGGTGGTAATGATCAGTAAACAAATCCCACTGGGCTTACCAAATTTTGTTATTCTAGGTTGAAGCGTTCGTCTACAGTAGTCGTTTTTATATTTAGGTTTCCCTCTGTTCTCTCCTATATAGATAGATGAATTTGGAACTCTAAATCCAACATGGTTTGTAGTAGCTCTTTGAAACTTGACAAAATAAAAGACTTCTCAGTTTTATCTCTATGGTTGTTTCCTCTTCAAGTAGCCCTAGGCACAGACTGTGGAAAAGCACTTTCATTGAGAGGGGTTGCCAAGCTTCTAAGAAATAAGGAGTTTCCGAAATACCAGCAAATATTTTTTCACCCAATCTTGATGATACGTGGTGGTAATGATCGGTACAAAAATTCCACTTGGCTCACCAAATTTTGTTCTTCTAGGTTGAAGCGTTCGTTTACAGTAGCAGTTTTTATTTTTAGGTTTCCCACTTTTCTCTCCTATATAAATAGATGAATTTGGAACTCTTAATCCAACATGGTTTGTTGTAGCTCTTTGAAACTTGACAAAATAAAGGAGTTCTCAGTTTTGTTTCTATGGTTCATTTCCTCTTCAAGTAGCCCTAGGCACAGACTGTGAAAAAGCACTTTCATTGAGAGGGGTTGCCAAGCTTCCAAAAAATAACGAGTTCCCGAAATACCCGCAAATATTTTTTCACCCAATCTTGATACTTGGTGGTAATGATCGGTACGCAAGTCCCACTTGACTCACCAAATTTTGTTCTTCTAGGTTTTAAGCGTTCCTTTACAGTAGCAGTTTATATTTTTAGGTTTCCCTCTGTTCTCTCCTATATAGATAGATGAATTTGGAACTCTAAATCCAACATGGTTTGTAGTAGCTCTTTGAAACTTGACAAAATAAAGGAATTCTAAATTTTGTCTCTATAATTTGTTTCCTCTTCAAGTAGCCCTAAGCAGAAACTGTGGAAATGCACTTTCATTTAAAGGGGTTGCCAAGCTTCCAAGAAATTACGAGTTTCCGAAATACCAGCTAATATTTTTTCAGCCAATCTTGATGATACGTGGTGGTAATGATTGGTACAAAAATCCCACTTGACTCACCAAATTTTGTTCTTCTAGGATGAAGCGTTCGTTTACAGTAGCAGTTTTTATTTTTTGGTTTCCCTCTGTTCTCTCCTATATAGATAGATGAATTTGGAACTCTAAATCCAACATGGTTTGTAGTAGCTTTTTGAAAGTTGACAAAATAAAGGAGTTCTCAGTTTTGTCTCTATGGTTGTTTCCTCTTCATGTAGCCCTAGGCACAGACTGTGGAAAAGCACTTTCATTGAGAGTGGTTGCCAAGCTTCTGAGAAATAACGAGTTTCCGAAATACCAGCAAATATTTTTTCACCCAATCTTGATGATACTTGGTGGTAATGATCAGTATACAAATCCCACTTGGCACAACAAATTTTGTTCTTCTAGGTTGAAGCGTTCGTCTACAGTAATCGTTTTTATATTTAGGTCTCCCTCTGTTCTCTCCTATATAGATAGATGAATTTGGAACTCTAAATCCAACATGGTTTGCAGTAGCTCTTTGAAACTTGACAAAAAAAGTAGATCTCAGTTTTTTCTCTATGATTTGTTTTTTCTTCAAGTAGCCCTAAGCAGAGACTGTGGAAAAGCACTTTAATTAAAAGGGGTTGCCAATCTCCCAATAAATTAGGAGTTTCCGAAATCCCAGCAAATATTTTTTCACCCAATCTTGATGGTACGTGGTCGTAATGACAAGGAAACAAATACCACTTGGCTTACCAAATTATTTTCTTCTTGGTGGAAGCGTTCGTTCACAGTTGCAGTTTTTATTTTTGGTTTCACTCTGTTCTCTACTATATAGATAGATGAAATTGGAACTCTAAATCCAACATGGTTTGTAGTAGCTCTTTGAAACTTGACAAAATAATGGAGTTCTCAGTTTTGTCTCTATGGTTTGTTTCCACTTCAAGTAGCCCTATGCACAGACTTTGGAAAAGCACATTCATTGAGAGGGGTTGCCAAGCTTCTAAGAAATAACGAGTTTCCGAAATACCAGCAAATATTTTTTCACCCAATCTTGATGATACTTGGTGGTAATGATCAATAAACAAATCCCACTTGGCTCACCAAATTTTGTTCTTCTAGGTTGAAGCGTTCGTCTACAGTAGTCGTTTTTATATTTAGGTTTCCCTTTGTTCTCTCCTACATAGATAGATGAATTTGGAACTCTAAATCCAACATGGTTTACAGTAGCCCTTTGAAACTTGACAAAAAAAGTAGATCTCAGTTTTTTCTCTATGGTTTGTTTTTTCTTCAAGTAGCCCTAAGCAGAGACTGTGGAAAAGCACTTTCATTAAAAGGGGTTGCCAAGCTTCAAATAAATTACGAGTTTCCGAAATACCAGCAAATATTTTCTCACCCAATCTTGATGATACGTGGTGGTAATGACAAGTACACAAATCCCACTTGGCTCACCAAATTTTGTTCTTCTAGGTGGAAGCGTTCGTTTACAGTTGCAGTTTTTATTTTTGGTTTCACTCTGTTCTCTACTATATAAATAGATAAAATTGGAACTCTAAATCCAACATGGTTTGTAGTAGCTCTTTGAAACTTGACAAAATAAAGGAGTTCTCAGTTTTGTCTCTATGGTTTGTTTCCTCTTCAAGTAGCCCTAGGCACAGACTTTGGAAAAGCACATTCATTGAGATTGGTTGCCAAGCTTCTAAGAAATAACAAGTTTCCGAAATACCAGCAAATATTTTTTCACCCAATCTGGATGATACGTGGTCGTAATGACAAGGACACAAATCCCACTTGGCCCACCAAATTTTGTTCTTCTAGGTTGAAGCATTCGTTTACAGTAGCAGTTTCTATTTTTAGGTTTCCCTCTGTTCTCTCCTATTTAGATAGATGATTTTGGAACTCTTAATCCAACATGGTTTGTTGTAGCTCTTTGAAACTTGACAAAATAAAGAGTTCTCGCTTTTGTCTCTACGGTTTGTTACCTATTCAAGTAGCCCTAGGCACAGACTGTGGAAAAGCAATTTCATTGAGACGTGTTGCCAAGCTTTTAAGAAATAACGAGTTTCCGAAATACCAGCAAATATTTTTTCAACCAATCTTGATGATACTTGGTGGTAATGACCAGTACACAAATCCCAATTGGCTCACCAAATGTTGTTCTTCTAGGTGGAAGTGTTTGTTTACACTAGCAGTTTTTATTTTTGGTTTCACTCTGTTCTCTACTATATAGATTGATGAAATTGGAACTCTAAATCCAACATGGATTGTAGTAGCTCTTTGAAACTTGACAAAATAAAGGAGTTCTCAGTTTTGTCTCTATGGTTTGTTTCCTCTTCAAGTAGCCCTAGGCACAGACTTTGGAAAAGCACATTCATTGAGATTGGTTTCCAAGCTTCCAAGAAATTACAAGTTTCCGAAATACCAGCAAATATTTTTTCACCCAATCTGGATGATACGTCGTCGTAATGACAAGGACACAAATCCCACTTGGCCCACCAAATTTTGTTCTTCTAGGTTGAAGCATTCGTTTACAGTAGCAGTTTATATTTTTAGGTTTCCCTCTGTTCTCTCCTATTTAGATAGATGAATTTGGAACTCTAAATCCATCATGGTTTGTAGTAGCCCTTTGAAACTTGTCAAAATAAAGGAGTTCTCAGTTTTGTCAATATGGTTGTTTCCTCTTCAAGTAGCCCTAGGCACAGACTGTGGAAAAGCAGTTTCATTGAGAGGGTTTGCCAAGCTTGTAAGAAATAACGAGTTTCCGAAATTCCAGCAAATATTTTTTCACCCAATCTGGATGATACGTCGTCGTAATGACAAGGACACAAATCCCACTTGGCCCACCAAATGTTGTTCTTCTAGGTGGAAGCGTTTGTTTAGACTAGCAGTTTTTATTTTTGGTTTCACTCTGTTCTCTACTATATAGATTGATGAAATTGGAACTCTAAATCCAACATGGTTTGTAGTAACTCTTTGAAACTTGACAAAATAAAGGAGTTCTCAGTTTTGTCTCTATGGTTGTTTCCTCTTCAAGTAGCCCTTGGCACAGACTGTGGAAAAGCAGTTTCATTGAGAGGGTTTGCCAAGCTTCTAAGAAATAACCAGTTTCCGAAATACCAGCAAATATTTTTTCACCCAATCTTGATGATACTTGGTGGTAATGATCAGTACAGAAATCCCACTTGGCTCACCAAATTATGTTCTTCTAGGTAGAAGCGTTCGTCTACAGTAGTCGTTTTTATATTTAGGTTTCCCTCTGTTCTCTCCTACATAGATAGATGAATTTTGAACTCTAAATCCACTTGGTTTGTAGTCGCTCTTTGAAACTTGACAAAATAAAGGAGTTCTCAGTTTTGTCTCTATGGTTTGTTTCCTCTTCAAGTAGCCCTAACAGAGACTGTGGAAAAGCACTTTCATTGAAAGGGGTTGCCAAGCTTCCAAGAAATAACGAGTTTCCGAAATACCAGCAAATATTATTTCACCCAAACTTGATGATACTTGGTGGTAATGATCGGTACACAAATCCCACTTGACTCACCAAATTTTGTTCTTCTAGGTTGAAGCGTTCTTTTACAGTAGCAGTTTATATTTTTAGGTTTCACTCTGATCTCTCATATATAGATAGATGAATTTGGAACTCTAAATCCAACATGGTTTGTAGTAGCTCTTTGAAACTTGACAAAAAAAAGTAGTTCTCAGTTTTGTCTCTATGGTTTGTTTTTTCTTCAAGGAGCCCTAAGCAGAGACTGTGGAAAAGCACTTTCATTAAAAGGGGTTGCCAAGCTTCCAATAAATTACGAGTTTCCAAAATACCAGCAAATATTTTTTCACCCAAACTTGATGATACGTGGTGGTAATGACAAGTACACAAATCCCACTTGGCTCACCAAATTTTGTTCTTCTAGGTGTAAGCATTCGTTTACAGTTGCAGTTTTTATTTTTGGTTTCACTCTGTTCTCTACTATATAGATACATGAAATTGGAACTCTAAATCCAACATGGTTTGTAGTAGCTCTTTGAAACTTGACAAAATAAAGGAGTTCTCAGTTTTGTCTCTATGGTTTGTTTCCTCTTCAAGTAGCCCTAGGCACAGACTTTGGAAAAGCTTATTCATTGAGAGGGGTTGCCAAGCTTCTAAGAAATAACGAGTTTCCGAAATACCAGCAAATATTTTTTCACCCATCTTGATGATACTTGGTGGTAATGATCAGTAAACAAATCCCACTTGCACCAAATTTTGTTCTTCTAGGTTGAAGCGTTCGTCTATAGTAGTCGTTTTTATATTTAGGTTTCCCTCTGTTCTCTCCTATATAGATAGATGATTTTAAACTCTAAATCCAACATGGTTTGTAGTAGCTCTTTGAAACTTGACAAAATAAAGGACTTCTCAGTTTTCTCTCTATGGTTGTTTACTCTTCAAGTAGCCCTAGGCACAGACTGTGGAAATGCACTTTCATTGAGAGGGGTTGCCAAGCTTCTAAGAAATAAGGAGTTTCCGAAATACCAGCAAATATTTTTTCACCCAATCTTGATGATACGTGGTGGTAATGATCGGTACAAAAATTCCACTTGGCTCACCAAATTTTGTTCTTCTAGGTTGAAGCGTTCATTTACAGTAGCAGTTTTTATTTTTAGGTTTCCCTCTTTTCTCTCCTATATAAATAGATGAATTTGGAACTCTTAATCCAACATGGTTTGTTGTAGCTCTTTGAAACTTGACAAAATAAAGGAGTTCTCACTTTTGTCTCTACGGTTTGTTACCTATTCAAGTAGCCCTAGGCACAGACTGTGGAAAAGCAAATTCATTGAGACGTGTTGCCAAGCTTTTAAGAAATAACGAGTTTCCGAAATACCAGCAAATATTTTTTCAACCAATCTTGATGATACTTGGTGGTAATGACCAGTACACAAATCCCAATTGGCTCACCAAATGTTGTTCTTCTAGGTGGAAGCGTTTGATTACACTAGCAGTTTTTATTTTTGGTTTCACTCTGTTCTCTACTATATAGATACATGAAATTGGAACTCTAAATCCAACATAGTTTATAGTCGCTCTTTGAAATTTGACCAAAAAAATTATTTCTCAGTTTTGTCTCTATGGTTTGTTTCCTCCTCAAGTAGCCCTAAGCAGAGACTGTGGAAAAGCACTTTCATTGAAAGGGGTTGCCAAGCTTCCAAAAATAACGAGTTCCCGAAATACCCGCAAATATTTTTTCACCCAATCTTGATGATACTTGGTGGTAATGATCGGAACACAAATCCCACTTGACTCACCAAATTTTGTTCTTCTAGGTTGAAGCGTTCTTTTACACTAGCAGTTTATATTTTTAGGTTTCCCTCTGTTCTCTCCTATATAGACAGATGAATTTGGAACTCTAAATCCAACATGGTTTGTAGTAGCTTTTGAAACTTGACAAAATAAAGGAATTCTAAGTTTTGTCTCTATTATTTTTTCCTCTTCAAGTAACCCTAAGCAGAAACTGTGGAAAAGCACTTTCATTGAAAGGGGTTGCCAAGCTTCCAAAAAATTACGAGTTTCCGAAATACCAGCAAATATTTTTTCACCCAATCTTGATGATACGTGGTGGTAATGATCGGTACAAAAATTCCAGTTGGCTAACCAAATTTTGTTCTTCTAGGTTGAAGCATTCGTTTACAGTAGCAGTTTTTATTTTTAGGTTTCCCTCTGTTCTCTCCTATATAGATAGATGAATTTGGAACTCTTAATCCAACATGGTTTGTTGTAGCTCTTTGAAACTTGACAAAATAAAGGAGTTCTCACTTTTGTCTCTACGTTTTGTTACCTATTCAAGTAGCCCTAGGCACAGACTGTGGAAAAGCAATTTCATTGAGAGGGGTTGCCAAGCTTATAAGAAATAACGAGTTTCCGAAATACCAGCAAATATTTTTTCACCCAATCTTGATGATACTTGGTGGTAATGATCAGTACACAAATCCCAATTGGCTCACCAAATTTTGTTCTTCTAGGTTGAAGCGTTCGTCTACAGTAGCAGTTTTTACATTTAGGTTTCACTCTGTTCTCTCCTGTATAGATAGATGAATTTGGAACTCTAAATCCAACTAGGTTTGTAGTAGCTCTTTGAAACTTGACATAATAAAGGAGTTCTCAGGTTTGTCTCTATAA